>NW_025748595.1:0-32964 GCF_021184085.1 Oncorhynchus gorbuscha
CTAGCTGGCAGTGGTCCACAGACGATGCAATCTCAACCGAGAAAGATGCAATCTCAACCGATGCAATCTCAACCACACTGCACACTGCCCTAACCCACCTGGACAAGAGGAATAACTATGTGAGAATGCTGTTCATCGACTACAGCTCGGCATTCAACACCATAGTACCCTCCAAGCTTGTCATCAAGCTCGAGACCCTGGGCCTCGACCCCGCCCTGTGCAACTGGGTACTGGCCTTCCTGAAGGGCCGCCCCCAGGTGGTGAGGGTAGGCAACAACATCTCCTCCCCGCTGATCCTCAACACGGGGGCCCCACAAGGGTGCGTTCTGATCCCTCTCCTGTACTCCATGTTCACCCACGACTGCGTGGCCACGCACGCCTCCAACTCAATCATCAAGTTTGCGGACGACACAACAGTGGTAGGCTTGATTACCAACAACGACGAGACGGCCTACAGGGAGGAGGTGAGGGCCCTCGGAGTGTGGTGTCAGGAAAATAACCTCACACTCAACGTCAACAAAACTAAGGAGATGATTGTGGACTTCAGGAAACAGCAGAGGGAACACCCCCCTATCCACATCGATGGAACAGTAGTGGAGAGGGTAGCTAGTTTTAAGTTCCTCGGCATACACATCACAGACAAACTGAATTGGTCCACTCACACTGACAGCGTCGTGAAGAAGGCGCAGCAGCGCCTATTCAACCTCAGGAGGCTGAAGAAATTCGGCTTGTCACCAAAAGCACTCACAAACTTCTACAGATGCACAATCGAGAGCATCCTGGCGGGCTGTATCCAGAGGGTAGTGAGGACTGCACAACGCATCACCGGGGGCAAACTACCTGCCCTCCAGGACACCTACACCACCCGTTGTTACAGGAAGGCCATAAAGATCATCAAGGACATCAACCACCCGCACCACTGCCTGTTCACCCCGCTATCATCCAGAAGGCGAGGTCAGTACAGGTGCATCAAAGCTGGGACCGAGAGACTGAAAAACAGCTTCTATCTCAAGGCCATCAGACTGTTAAACAGCCACCACTAACATTGAGTGGCTGCTGCCAACACACTGTCATTGACACTGACCCATCTCCAGCCATTTTAATAATGGGAATTGATGGGAAATGATGTAAATATATCACTAGCCACTTTAAACAATGCTACCTTATATCATGTTACTTACCCTACATTATTCATCTCATATGCATACGTATATACTGTACTCTACATCATCGACTGCATCCTTATGTAATACATGTATCACTAGCCACTTTAACTATGCCACTTTGTTTACTTTGTCTACACACTCATCTCATATGTATATACTGTACTCGATACCATCTACTGTATGCTGCTCTGTACCATCACTCATTCATATATCCTTATGTACATATTCCTTATCCCCTTACACTGTGTATAAGACAGTAGTTTTGGAATTGTTAGTTAGATTACTTGTTGGTTATCACTGCATTGTTGGAACTAGAAGCACAAGCATTTCGCTACACTCGCATTTAACATTTGCTAACCATGTGTATGTGACAAATAAAATTTGATTTGATTTTGATTTGATTTGGCTGCATTGTTGACTTTGTAGGCTAGCTGGCAGTGGCTACGTTGTTGACACTACGTTGTTGACACTACACTAATCAAGTCATTCCGTTGAGTGTAATAGTTTCTACAGTGCTGCTATTCGGGGGCTAGCTGGCTAGCTAGCAGTGTTGATTACGTTACGTTGCGTTAAAAGAACGACAATAGCTGGCTAGCTAACCTAGAAAGTCGCTCTAGACTACACAATTATCTTTGATACAAAGACGGCTATGTAGCAGTTCACCTACAGTTCACCTGGTGTTGGTCTCATTGTTTTTATTCCAGTCTGTTGCAGTTCACCTGGTGTTGGTCTCATTGTGTTTATTCCAGACTGTTGCAGTTCACCTGGTGTTGGTCTCATTGTGTTTATTCCAGACTGTTACAGTTCACCTGGTGTTGGTCTCATTGTTTTTATTCCAGACTGTTACAGTTCACCTGGTGTTGGTCTCATTGTTTTTATTCCAGTCTGTTACAGTTCACCTGGTGTTGGCCCCTATCTTCCAGTTTATGTCGATATAGGACTTGTTTTACTGTGGATATAGATACTTTTGTACCGGTTTCCTCCAGCATTTTCACAAGGTCCTTTGCTGTTGTTCTGGGATTGATTTGCACTTTTTGCACCAAAGTATGTTCATCTCTAGGAGACAGAACGCATCTCCTTCCTGAGCGGTATGACGGCTGCGTGGTTCTATGGTGTTTATACTTGCGTACTATTGTTTGTACAGATGAACGTGGTATCTTCAGGCTTTTGGAAATTGCTCCCAAGGATGAACCAGACTTGTGGAGGTCTACAATTTTTTTTCTGAGGTCTTGGCTGATTCCTTTCTTTCTTCCATGATTTCAAGCAAAGAGGCACTGAGTGTGAAGGTAGGCCTTGAAATACATCCACAGGTACACCTCCAATTGAATCAAATTATGTTAATTATCCTATCAGAAGCTTCTAAAGCCATGACATCTTTTTCTGGAATTTTCCAAGCTGTTTAAATGCACAGTCAGCTTAGTGTATGTAAACTACTGACCCACTGGAATTGTGATACGGTGAATTATAAGTGAAATAATCTGTCTTAAACAGTTGTTGGAAAAGTGACTTGTGTCCTGCACAAAGTAGATGTGAAACCACATCCACACAAAGTAGATGTGAAACCACATCCACACAAAGTAGATAGAAACCAACTTGCCAAAACTATAGTTTGTTAACAAAACAGTTGTGGAGTGGTTGAAAAATTCGTTTTAATGACTCCAACCGCAGAGTTTGTAAACTTCCTACTTCAACTGTATGTGACAAATAATATTTGATTTGATTTTGATTTGATTTGAAACATGAATTATTCCCCTCATTGATTCTGGCCCAATCCTCAATCCTAAAATAAATATATAAATACATATTTTAATAAAGACCCAGCTTGCTTGACGGCATGTAGCCATACGCTAACCCTGACTTCAGTGGTGTGTGTGTGCGTGTGTGTCCTCACTCGCTTGTGCGAGGTCTCAGGCTCTCCTCCGCTCAGCCAGTCAGGCTCTCATCCACTCAGCCAATCACACTCTCCTCCTCTCAGCCTCATCCTCTCCTCCTCTCCGCTTCTCCTCCTCTCATCCTCTCCTTCTCTCAGCCTCTAAGCCAGTGAGTCAGCCAGTCAGGCAGTGAGCCTCTCAGCCAGTCAGCCAGTCAGCCAGCGAGCCTCTCAGCCCGTCAGCCAGTGAGTCTCTCAGCCAGTCAGGCAGTGAGCCTCTCAGCCAGTCAACCAGTGAGTCTCTCAGCCAGTCAGACAATGAGTCTCTCAGCCAGTCAGCCAGTGACTCTTTCAGTCGTTCAGGCAGTGAGACTCTCAACCAGTGAGTCGTTCAGCCAGTCAGCCAGTGAGTCTCTCAGCCAGTGAGTCTCTCAGCCAGTGAGTCTCTCAGCCAGTCAGCCAGTGAGTCTCTCAGCCAGTGAGTCTCTCAGCCAGTCAGTCAGCCTCTCAGCGAGTCAGCCAGTCAGCCAGCGAGCCACTCAGCCAGTCAGCCAGTAAGCCAGTGAGCCTCTCAGCCAGTCAGCCAGCGAGTCTCTCAGCCAGTCAGGCAGTGAGTCTCTCAGCCAGTCAGGCAGTGAGTCTCTCAGCCAGTAGGGCAGTGAGCTCTCAGCTAGTCAGCCAGTGAGTCTCTCAGCCAGTCAGGCAGTGAGTCTCTCAGCCAGTCAGGCAGTGAGTCTCTCAGCCAGTAGGGCAGTGAGCTCTCAGCCAGTCAGCCAGTGAGTCTCTCAGCCAGTCAGGCAGTGAGTCTCTCAGCCAGTCAGCCAGCGAGCCTCTCAGCCAGTCAGCCAGTCAGCCAGCGAGCCTCTCAGCCAGTCAGCCAGCAAGCCTCTCAGCCAGTCAGCCAGCGAGTCTCTCAGCCAGTCAGGCAGTGAGTCCCTCAGCCAGTAGGGCAGTGAGCTCTCAGCCAGTCAGCCAGTGAGTCTCTCAGCCAGTCAGGCAGTGAGTCTCTCAGCCAGTCAGGCAGTGAGCTTCTCAGCAAGTCAGCCAGTGAGCCTCTCAGCCAGTCAGGCAGTCAGCCAGTGAGCCTCTCAGCCAGTCAGTAGGTGAGCCTCTCAGCCAGGCAGCCAGTGAGACTCTCAGCCAGTCAGGCTGTGAGCCTTTCAGCCAGTCAGGCAGTGAGCCAGTGAGCCTCTCAGCTAGTCAGCCAGTCAGTCAGTCAGCCAGTCAGCCAGTCAGCCAGTGAGCCTCTCAGCCAGGCAGCCATTGAGCCACTCAGTCAGCCTCTCAGCCAGTCAGCCAGTCTGTCAGTCAGCCAGTCAGGCAGTGAGCCAGTGAGCCTCTCAGCTAGTCAGCCAGTCAGTCAGTCAGGCAGTCAGCCAGTGAGCCTCTCAACCAGTCAGTAGGTGAGCCTCTCAGCCAGTCAGGCAGTGAGCCAGTGAGCCTCTCAGCTAGTCAGCCAGTCAGTCAGTCAGCCAGTCAGCCAGTCAGCCAGTCAGCCAGTCAGCCAGTGAGCCTCTCAGCCAGGCAGCCAGTGAGCCTCTCAGCCAGTCAGGCAGTGAGCCTCTCAGCAAGTCATCCCGTGAGCCTCTCAGCCAGTCAGCAAGTCAGCCAGTGAGCCACTCAGTCAGCCTCTCAGCCAGTCAGCCAGTCTGTCAGTCAGCCAGTCAGGCAGTGAGCCTCTCAGCCAGTCAGGCAGTCAGCCAGTGAGCCTCTCAGCTAGTCAGGCAATGAGTCTGACAGCCAGTCAGGCAGTCAGCCAGTGAGCCTCTCAGCCAGTCAGGCAGTGAGCCTCTCAGCAAGTCAGCCCGTGAGCCTCTCAGCCAGTCAGCAAGTCAGCCAGTGAGCCTCTCAGCCAGTCAGCTAGTCAGTCAGTCAGCCAGTCAGCCAGTGAGCCTCTCAGCCAGTCAGCCAGTGAGCCTCTCAGCCAGGCAGCCAGTGAGTCTCTCAGCCAGTCAGCCAGTGAGTCTCTCAGCCAGTCAGCCAGTGAGTCTCTCAGCCAGTCAGCCAGTGAGTCTCTCAGCCAGTCAGCCAGTGAGCCTCTCAGCCAGTCAGCTAGTCAGTCAGTCAGCCAGTCAGCCAGTCAGCCAGTGAGCCTCTCAGCCAGTCAGCCAGTGAGCCTCTCAGCCAGGCAGCCAGTGAGTCTCTCAGCCAGGCAGCCAGTGAGTCTCTCAGCCAGTCAGCCAGTGAGCCTCTCAGCCAGTCAGGCAGTGAGCCCCTCAGCCAGTCAGCCAGTGAGTCTCTCAGCCAGTCAGCCAATGAGCCTCTCCGCCAGTCAGGCAGTCAGCCGGTGAGCCTCTCAGCCAGTCAGGCAGTGAGCATCTCAGTCAGTCAGGCAGTCAGCCATTGAACCTGTCAGCCAGTCAGGCAGTGAGCCTCTCAGCCAGTCAAGCAGTGAGCCTCTCAGCCAGTCAGTCAGTCAGCCTCTCAGCCAGTCAGCCAGTGAGTCTCTCAGGCAGTCAGGCAGTGAGTCTCTCAGCAGGTCGAACATTGAGCCTCTCAGCCAGTCAGACAGTGAGTCTCTCAGCCAGACAGTGAGCCTCTCAGCCAGTCAGTCAGTCAGCCTCTCAGCCAGTCAGACAGTGAGTCTCTCAGCCAGACAGTGAGCCTCTCAGCCAGTCAGGCAGTCAGCCAGTGAGCCTCTCAGCAACTGTGAGTCAGTTAAGAACATATTCTTATTTTCAATGACAGCCTGGGAACAGTGGGTTAACTGCCTGTGCAGGGGCAGAACGACAGATTTGTACCTTGTCAGCTCTGGGGTTTGAACTCGCAACCTTCCGGTTACTAGTCCAACGCTCTAACCACTAGGCTACGCTGCCGCCCCGTGGTGCAACACTCAGGGTGCATCTCATATGGCATATCTCATAGCGCGTTTCAGCTGCTAACTGATGACAGGTACATTTGCTGCATCGTAGCCTATGCTACAGTAAAATATCAGGACTAATATATCCGAATATGTGTCTAATTTACACTTGTCTTTCTAGCTTTCAGGGTCACCTTATTGATTGTTTTTTTATTGTAAAAAATGATTGAAAAAGTTGTTTGTATTAAGCTCAGAATTCATAAGGCACATCTGATCAATCTTTATAATCTTAATCTTTCTAAAATGTAGATTTCTAAATATTTATGTGTAACGTGGGGTGCAAAAACGTGTAATATTTGGAAAGAAGATATCTGGGAGATGATGAGGAAATGATCAGTAGATAAGATAGGAGGTACATAGTTTAGAATACACAAGATCAAGCAAACACAAAATAACATTTATTTTTTAAAGTCATCTTTCAAGCTATAAGCTATACGTGAATTATTGATGACTAGAGTTGGATACAATATCAGAAAGAAGAAAATGGGATTGATAGACCCTAACAACTAGAAATGGTGTGGTCACGGGACGTGTCCCTAAACCTCTCCAAAGTGGCATATATCTGTAAATTAGATCATTCCAGTGATATTACATATTTGCAATCCCTAAATGCTATGTGTTCAGTATGAAAACACAACTATTTCTACGATATCAACTCAAACATTGTGTTATAGAGTTATCCAGGGGACATTCAAGTGTCCTTCCAACCTCTCCAAAGTGTCCGAATGTGGTTGTTTTTTGGACACTGGATATGCCTCTTGCTTGTCTCAACCAGGTCAACTGCATATCGCTGGAAAGCTTATCTCATTGTCAGTTAAGAACAAGTCAGTTAAGAACAAATTCTTATTTTCAATGACGGCCTGGGAACAGTGGGTTAACTGGCCTAGGAACAGTGGGGTTAACTGGCCTAGGAACAGTGGGTTAACTGGTCTAGGAACAGTGGGTTAACTGGCCTAGGAACAGTGGGGTTAACTGGCCTAGGAACAGTGGGTTAACTGGTCTAGGAACAGTGGGTTAACTGGCCTAGGAACAGTGGGGTTAACTGGCCTAGGAACAGTGGGTTAACTGGTCTAGGAACAGTGGGTTAACTGGTCTAGGAACAGTGGGTTAACTGGCCTAGGAACAGTGGGGTTAACTGGCCTAGGAACAGTGGGTTAACTGGTCTAGGAACAGTGGGTTAAGGATGATGCAGAATACAGTTCCCATGCAGGAACATCACTCAGCGGAATTTCAGAGCGCCACCTATAGTTTTTGATAAAACTCAAACTTTCATTAAACTTTCATTAAAATACACATTCAAGGTAGTGAATTAAAGCTACACTCGTTGTGAATCTATCCACCGAGTCAGATTTGTAAAATGCTTTTCCCGCGAAAGCATGAGAAGCTATTATCTGATAGCATGTACCCCCAAAATACTGCAACGTCACCTAACACGACAGATTTTGCGTTAGCCGGCGCTACCCAAAACGCAGAAATAAAATATAAAACATTCATTACCTTTGACGAGCTTCTTTCTTGGCACTCCTAGATGTCCCATAAGCATTTATTTGGGTCTTTTTTTCGATTAAATCGGTCCATATATAGCCTAGATATCGATCTATGAAGACTGTGTAATCAAGGAAAAACTGAGTTTGATAACGCAACGTAATTTTTAAAAATTAAAAAGTCGACGATAAACTTTCACAAAAACACTTGAAATACTTTTGTAATGCAACTTTAGGTATTAGTAAACGTTAATAATCTATCTAAATGATCACGGGGCGATGTATATTCTTTAGCTCCACGTCTTGAAATCATGTCCGGATATTTCTCAACCAAAACATTCTGTCGGAGACCGGAAGAAATCGGCTCCCTTGTTTCGGATTGACCAAGAAACAAATCCGAGACAAATGACAAGACTGTTGACATTGTGTGGAAGCTGTAGGTATTGCAACCTCAGCCCCATTTAATGTGGGTCACTTTTAACAATTGGTTGAAGTGGCACATGGATATATTTTCCCATTTTCAGTGATCAGATTTTCCTGCACTTTTCAATGAAACGCACGTTCTGTTATAGTCACAGCCGTGATTTAACCAGTTTTAGAAACGTCTGAGTATTCTCTATCCACACATACTAATCATATGCATATACTATATTCCTGGCATGAATAGCAGGGCGCTGAAATGTTGCGCGATTTTTAACAAAAAGCTGCGAAAATTCACAGTCTCCCTAAGAGGTTTAACTGCCTGTTCAGGGGCAGAACGAGAGATTTGTACCTTGTCAGCTCGGGGGTTTGAATTTGCACCCGTCCGTTTACTAATCCAACGATCTAACCACTAGGATACCCTGCCGTCATACATCATCAGACATTGACAAGGGGTTTTTAATGTAGGGCTCATCAGGGGTATTTAATATAGGGCTCATCAGGGGTATTTAATGTAGGGCTCATCAGGGGTATTTAATATAGGGTTCATCAGGGGTATTTAATGTAGGGCTCATCAGGGGTATTTAATATAGGGCTCATCAGGGGTATTTAATGTAGGGCTCATCAGGGTTATTTAATGTAGGGCTCATCAGGGGTATTTAATGTAGGGTTCGTCAGGGGTATTTAATGTAGGGTTCAGCAAGTGTATTTAATGTAGGGCTCATCAGGGGTATTTAATGTAGGGTTCATCAGGGGTATTTAATGTAGGGTTCAGCAGGTGTATTTAATGTAGGGCTCATCAGGGGTATTTAATGTAGGGTTCAGCAGGTGTATTTAATGTAGGGCTCATCAGGGGTATTTAATGTAGGGTTCAGCAGGTGTATTTAATGTAGGGCTCATCAGGGGTATTTAATGTAGGGTTCATCAGGGGTATTTAATGTAGGGTTCAGCAGGTGTATTTAATGTAGGGCTCATCAGGGGTATTTAATGTAGGGTTCATCAGGGGTATTTAATGTAGGGTTCAGCAGGTGTATTTAATGTAGGGCTCATCAGGTAGCATCATTACTGATCAAATCGTGCCATATTTATGTTTTATACTGTATGCTTTAGAATGACACTTCCCGTTTTGGCGGGAAATACCGAGTTATCCGGGGGGAAAAGTGATTCATTATTTGTAAAATACTAGGAAAATATAAAACCCTAGTGTGTGGAGTTGACAAACATAGGTACTGTAGGACACTATGGATAGACATGGGCCCTGTTTGGAAATGTAAAGCTAAGATCATACATTTACATCCACGACTATTTACTGTAAAACCTGCCAAATAAATACAAAACACCACGTATCTTATATTAATAAGAATGTCTTCCACAGCCGTCTTCCTAGTCCTCATCAGCAGGGACATCAGCGTGTGGCAGTGTGTCTGGTTACTGGATACCTCTCACAGGGACCCTAGGTGGTTCAGGAGACAGCACGCCTGGTCTGCTTGTCAGATGGAGAGCAAATTCCTCCTGTCCCTCCGCTGACTTCCTCTCCGTCACGACTCCTTCCTCTTCAGTCATCAGGACGGTGGATGAGGCAGGGCGTCGAAGGCGGGGCCTTGTTTGGTCATATCCTGTCTGAGGACGAACAAACGTGCCTTTTCTTTGCTGTTCCCCACTGTTGTCATGTTGTCTTTGTCAGGTGCTGGGGGCTCGATTGACAAGCTGACCAATGAATGCTGACAGACACTTCCTCTCAGAGACAAGAATAGAGCTGTGGGTAAACTTCACTGTTATCCAAAACACTTCTGGTTCATTCTTCTTTTATCCGTGAGTGTTTTCCCTCAGAGCAAGGAGGGAGGATTCGACTGGTTTATTTGTGTTGCCATTGACTACTATGACATACGTTACTTTCCAGTGGCTCTGTGTGACTGATCAGTAGCAGAGGAAGTACATTTAAAAACTAGAAAACCGCAGTTTATTTTAAAATTGTACTAATTATTTCAATATGAATAGGTTAAAGGACAACAATGCACTACAATCTGAATGTATTCAGCACTAATACGTTGTGGTGTCGAATTGGTTTAAAATAGAACAATATAATATCATGCAACGCTTTTATAAAGGAAATACAAGCTCTAACCCATACTCTACCCCCACATACTCTACCCTTACATACTCTACCCCCCATACTCTACCCCCCCATACTCTGCCCCCACATACTCTACCCCCACATACTCTACCCCCATACTCTACCCCCACATACTCTACTCCCACATACTCTACCCCCACATACTCTACCCCCACATACTCTACCCCTACATACTCTACCCCACATACTCTGCCCCCACATACTCTACCCCACATACTCTTCCCCACATACTCTACCCCCACATACTCTACCCTTACATACTCTACCCCTCCATTATCTACCCCCACATACTCTACCCCCACATGATCTACCCCCACATACTCTACCACCACATTCTCTTCCCCACATACTCTACCCCTCCATTATCTACCCCACATACTCTTCCCCCACATACTCTACCCCACATACTCTTCCCCCACATACTCTACCCCAAATTATCTACCCCCCATACTCTACACCCCCATACTCTACACCCCACACTCTACCCCCCATACTCTATCCCCCCCATACTCTACCCCCACATACTCTACCCCCACACACTCTACCCCCACATACTCTACCCCCACATACTCTACCCTCACATACTCTACCCCCACACACTCTACCCCCACACACTCTACCCCACATACTCTACCCCCACATACTCTACCCCCCATAGTCTGCCTCCCATACTCTACCCCCACATACTCTTCCCCTACATACTCTACCCCCACATACTCAACTTATTCCATGGCCAATGGCTCAACTTATCCCATGGCCAATGGCACAACTTATCCCATGGCCAATGGCTCAACTTATCCCATGGCCAATGGCTCAACTTATCCCATGGCCAATGGCCCAACTTATCCCATGGCCAATGGCTCAACTTATCCCATGGCCAATGGCTCAACTTATCCCATGGCCAATGGCTCAACTTATCCCATGGCCAATGGCTCAACTTATCCCATGGCCAATGGCCCAACTTATCCCATGGCCAATGGCTCAACTTATCCCATGGCCAATGGCTCAACTTATCCCATGGCCAATGGCTCAACTTATCCCATGGCCAATGGCCCAACTTATCCCATGGCCAATGGCTCAACTTATCCCATGGCCAATGGCTCAACTTATCCCATGGCCAATGGCCCAACTTATCCCATGGCCAATGGCCCAACTTATCCCATGGCCAATGGCTCAACTTATCCCATGGCCAATGGCCCAACTTATCCCATGGCCAATGGCTCAACTTATCCCATGGCCAATGGCTCAACTTATCCCATGGCCAATGGCTCAACTTATCCCATGGCCAATGGCTCAACTTATCCCATGGCCAATGGCCCAACTTATCCCATGGCCAATGGCTCAACTTATCCCATGGCCAATGGCTCAACTTATCCCATGGCCAATGGCTCAACTTATCCCATGGCCAATGGCTCAACTTATCCCATGGTCAATGGCTCAACTTGCCAATGGCTCAACTTATCCCATGGCCAATGGCTCAACTTATCCCATGGCCAATGGCTCAACTTATCCCATGGCCAATGGCTCAACTTATCCCATGGCCAATGGCTCAACTTATCCCATGGTCAATGGCTCAACTTGCCAATGGCTCAACTTATCCCATGGCCAATGGCTCAACTTATCCCATGGCCAATGGCCCAACTTATCCCATGGCCACTGGCCCAACTTATCCCATGGCCAATGGCCCAACTTATCCCATGGCCAATGGCTCAACTTATCCCATGGCCACTGGCCCAACTTATCCCATGGAAAACATTTTGACTCTATTGGCCTATGCAGCTACAACGATGCACTTTTAAAAAAAGCCGATAGAGACCTCAACTGATGAAAATAACAATGTTAAAATCACCTTCTGTGGTTTAGATTCAAGCCTCATGAAACCTTTAACGCAATACGTCAATTTAACTTTGTGAAAATCTGTTTTGTTTTTTGCCCTATCGTGTTCCACGTTCTTCCTTCACAGACTCCATGAAAATAAACATTTGTTTTGATTTATTTATTCATCAAGAAGGAATCAATAGGCTACATAGCTTGATCAAATTAATTTACAAATATACCTCCTGCAAGTCCTCACCATCACTGGGAGCTAAACTCTAATCAACTCTGCACTTTTCTCTCTCCTCCACTGACAATACCGTTTGCAAATACTAGAGTATTTCATGTCCTGCCTAGCATATCTTTGCTCTGTGGTATACCATGGAAGGACCCACTTACTAGGGAGAATTAGCGGGGACATCGCATAGCGACATCGAATGTTCAGGGAGTTGTACAGACACTATAGAGGCTCTAATCTAGAGCGCCTGGTTTAAATTGTGTTTAAAAGCTTTTTTTTAATCTCACTAAATGGTTCAAATGAGTGAGAAAGACATGTAATTGTGTGTGTGTGTGTGTGTGGGGGGGGCAACATATACCATCATCCTACATTGACATGGTGAATTATTGTGCTGTATGACATTAATTTGATAAATTGTCCTAATTAACCCTAATGTGAACAGTATCTGGTACTACCTTACACAAGCTCGCATGTTCATCACAGGAATTGAGTTGAATTAAACATCCTTTTAACCTTCGGATTGGTTAAAGTAACCATCCAGTGAAAATATCACTTTTAAAAAGTTTATATTCTGTTTAACCCCTTTACCCTTTGTGGAAATCGGTCTACACTAATAGGAGCAAACGTAAATGTTTCTAGCAGAAGAACTATGTTAAAATTTTTTTTTTTTTTAAAGCGTAACCATGGTAGCAACTGAAAAGAGAACACTTTGGAGATTATGGGGAAATGATCAGACTAGAGAAGGTGAGAGGACACAACAGGTCACCTGACACGAGACTGAATCCAAAACATTACAGTGTTTGATTTCATGTGCATTTGACATTTACTGTACTTACTTACATAATTAGTCCGTAATGAAATCTGATAATAATCTGGATACATTCAGTAACATAAGGAGAATATTCATTGACATTTTGGAAGGTACAAGATTCGAAAAAAAACCCCGATTGATAAGGGTTTTGAGTGAGAGGACTAACAGGTGTTTCCAAGTGGACACACACGTCTCCAAAGTGTGCACAGTTTGTTTCTATGTCGTTTCAATTCATTTTATGAATCAAGGAAATAGTCTTCAACTAAAAGGTGCTTGTTATGAGCTCTGTGATATCTCCTAGATGTGATATCTCCTAGCTGTGATATCTCCTAGCTGTGATATCTCCTACCTGTGATATCTCCTAGCTGTGATATATCCTAGCTGTGATATCTCCTAGCTGTGATATCTCCTAGCTGTGATATCTCCTAGTTGTGATATCTCCTAGCTGTGATATCTCCTAGTTGTGATATCTCCTACCTGTGATATCTCCTAGCTGTGATATCTCCTAGCTGTGATATCTCCTAGCTGTGATATCTCCTAGCTGTGATATCTCCTAGTTGTGATATCTCCTAGCTGTGATATCTCCTAGTTGTGATATCTCCTACCTGTGATATCTCCTAGCTGTGATATCTCCTACCTGTGATATCTCCTAGCTGTGATATTTCCTAGCTGTGATATCTCCTAGCTGTGATATCTCCAGGCTGTGATATCTCCTAGCTGTGATATCTCCTAGCTGTGATATCTCCTAGCTGTGATATCTCCAGGCTGTGATATCTCCAGGCTGTGATATCTCCTAGCTGTGATATCTCCAGGCTGTGATATCTCCAGGCTGTGATATCTCCAGGCTGTGATATCTCCTAGCTGTGATATCTCCAGGCTGTGATATCTCCAGGCTGTGATATCTCCTAGCTGTGATATCTCCAGGCTGTGATATCTCCTAGCTGTGATATCTCCTAGCTGTGATATCTCCAGTCTGTGATATCTCCAGGCTGTGATATTGAGGAAACTGAAGCAGGCACACTTGTCATTTTTTAGTTTGGAACTGCGTCCCCACCATCACACAATTACTGTGGATGTTTACACAATCCCAAAAACATTTTATTATGCATTGTAACATGAGTCAAGTGGGCATCATTTGAAAGCTCATTCTATTGTCAACATGACTAGCTAAATTATAAAATAATAAAATACAAATTTACAGTGTGAGGCTTTCAAAACACACTTCAGAGAAACAGATTGTCATTTTAGTGTCCATAGAAGAGATTCAAGTGCTTGTTCCCGAGGGCTCAGAGGGCTCATTTTCTTCACGATACGACAAACTCATTCTGTTCAGGACAACCCAGGGCATGAGGCCATGTCATCCTTGTCACTGTGGATCACACATAAACGTTGATACTCTTTAAATAAGAGCTTATCAATAACAAAACAATTTTCAACTCGTATCCTGGATGACAGGTGCTAGCAAAATAATGCTCTTGGCTCACCCTATACGGGTATTTGTAGCCAAAACATACATTTAAAGAAAAAAACATGCCACCTCAAACTTCTCTCAAACAGACCGTACTTTTCAATTTCCTTACAAAGTATGATGTCATATTAGCAGTCTACTCTTAAGTGGTTGTGCCAATATATCCTCTACCCACCAGCTTCGAGGGCATTATTACTTTTATACAACGGGTTACCAGCATATTCAAATAATGATTCACATATTTTTATGAAAAACATTATTTTGATTCATTTATTCATACTATTTCATCCTTCCACAAGATATAGTCCCAAAACAAATCTAGGGTTGATATAGACCCAAAACAAATCTAGGGTTGATATAGGACCGAAACAAATCTAGGGTTGATATAGTCCCAAAACAAATCTAGGGTTGATATAGTCCCAAAACAAATCTAGGGTTGATATAGTCCCAAAACAAATCTAGGGTTGATATAGGACCAAAACAAATCTAGGGTTGATATAGTCCCAAAACAAATCTAGGGTTGATATAGGACCAAAACAAATCTAGGGTTGATATAGGACCGAAACAAATCTAGGGTTGATATAGGACCAAAACAAATCTAGGGTTGATATAGGACCAAAACAAATCTAGGGTTGATATAGGACCGAAACAAATCTAGGGTTGATATAGGACCGAAACAAATCTAGGGTTGATATAGGACCGAAACAAATCTAGGGTTGATATAGTCCCAAAACAAATCTAGGGTTGATATAGTCCCAAAACAAATCTAGGGTTGTGTTAGAGGAATTTATATAGTCCCAAAACAAATCTAGGGTTGTGTTAGAGGAATTTAAAAAATATATAGTCCCAAAACAAATCTAGGGTTGTGTTAGAGGAATTTAAAAAAGATATAGTCCCAAAACAAATCTAGGGTTGTGTTAGAGGAATTTAAAAAAGATATAGGACCGAAACAAATCTAGGGTTGTGTTAGAGGAATTTAAAAAAGATATAGGACCGAAACAAATCTAGGGTTGTGTTAGAGGAATTTAAAAAAGATATAGTCCCAAAACAAATCTAGGGTTGTGTTAGAGGAATTTAAAAAAGATATAGTCCCAAAACAAATCTAGGGTTGTGTTAGAGGAATTTAAAAAATATATAGTCCCAAAACAAATCTAGGGTTGTGTTAGAGGAATTTAAAAAGATATAGGACCGAAACAAATCTAGGGTTGTGTTAGAGGAATTTATATAGTCCCAAAACAAATCTAGGGTTGTGTTAGAGGAATTTAAAATTCCTATAAATAATAAAGATATAGGACCGAAACAAATGTTACACAAGCCGGCTGGTCGTTCGTTCTGTCAGTTCTGGTTCGGTTGGCAGAGACTAGTGACAGTCATTCAGTCTTTTTGTTCTGTATCTATGGACGAGACTCAGTCGTTCAGTCTTTTTGTTCTGTATCTATGGACGAGACCCAGTCGTTCAGTCTTTTTGTTCTGTATCTATGGACGAGACCCAGTCGTTCAGTCTTTTTGTTCTGTATCTATGGACGAGACCCAGTCGTTCAGTCTTTTTGTTCTGTATCTATGGACGAGACCCAGTCGTTCAGTCTTTTTTGTTCTGTATCTATGGACGAGACCCAGTCGTTCAGTCTTTTTGTTCTGTATCTATGGACGAGACCCAGTCGTTCAGTCTTTTTGTTCTGTATCTATGGACGAGACCCAGTCGTTCAGTCTTTTTGTTCTGTATCTATGGACGAGACCCAGTCGTTCAGTCTTTTTGTTCTGTATCTATGGACGAGACCCAGTCGTTCAGTCTTTTTGTTCTGTATCTATGGACCAGACCCAGTCGATCAGTCTTTTTGTTCTGTATCTATGGACGAGACCCTGTCGTTCAGTATCTATGGACGAGACCCAGTCGTTCAGTCTTTTTGTTCTGTATCTATGGACGAGACCCAGTCATTCAGTCTTTTTGTTCTGGATCTATGGACGAGACCCAGTCGTTCAGTCTTTTTGTTCTGTATCTATGGACGAGACCCAGTCGATCAGTCTTTTTGTTCTGTATCTATGGACGAGACCCAGTCATTCAGTCTTTTTGTTCTGTATCTATGGACCCGTCCCAGTCGTTCAGTCTTATTGTTCTGTATCTATGGACGAGACCCAGTCGTTCAGTCTTTTTGTTCTGTATCTATGGACGAGACCCAGTCGTTCAGTCTTTTTGTTCTGTATCTATGGACGAGACCCAGTCGTTCAGTCTTTTTGTTCTGTATCTATGGACGAGACCCAGTCGTTCAGTGTTTTTGTTCTGTATCTATGGACGAGACCCAGTCGTTCAGTCTTTTTGTTCTGTATCTATGGACGAGACCCAGTCGTTCAGTCTTTTTGTTGTGTATCTATGGACGAGACCCAGTCGTTCTGTATCTATGGACGAGACCCAGTCGTTCTGTATCTATGGACGAGACCCAGTCGTTCAGTCTTGTTGTTCTGTATCTATGGACGAGACCCAGTCGTTCAGTCTTGTTGTTCTGTATCTATGGACGAGACCCAGTCGTTCAGTCTTTTTGTTCTGTATCTATGGACGCAACCCAGTCGTTCAGTCTTTTTGTTCTGTATCTATGGACCCGACCCAGTCGTTCAGTCTTTTTGTTCTGTATTTATGGACAAGACCCAGTCATTCAGTCTTTTTGATCTGTTTCTATGGACGAGACCCAGTCGTTCAGTTTGTTTGTTCTGTATCTATGGATGAGACCCAGTCGTTCACTCTTTTTGTTCTGTATCTATGGACGAGACCCAGTCGTTCTGTATCTATGGACGAGACCCAGTCGTTCTGTATCTATGGACGAGACCCAGTCGTTCAGTCTTTTTGTTCTGTATCTATGGACGAGACCCAGTCGTTCAGTCTTTTTGTTCTGTATCTATGGACGAGACCCAGTTGTTCTGTATCTATGGACGAGACCCAGTCGTTCAGTCTTTTTGTTCTGTATCTATGGACCCGACCCAGTCGTTCAGTCTTTTTGTTCTGTAACTATGGACGCAACCCAGTCGTTCAGTGTTTTTGTTCTGTATCTATGGACCCGACCCAGTCGTTCTGTATCTATGGACGAGACCCAGTCGTTCAGTGTTTTTGTTCTGTATCTATCGACCCGACCCAGTCGTTCAGTCTTTTTGTTTTCTCAATCTATGGACCCGACCCAGTCGTTCAGTCTTTTTATTCTGTATCTATGGACGAGACCTAGTCGTTCAGTCTTTTTGTTCTGTATCTATGGACCAGACCCAGTCGTTCTGTATCTATGGACGAGACCCAGTCGTTCAGTCTTTTTGTTCTGTATCTATGGACCCGACCCAGTCGTTCAGTCTTTTTGTTCTGTATCTATGGACGAGACTCAGTCGTTCAGTCTTTTTGTTCCTCTATCTATGGACGAGACCCAGTCGTTCAGTCTTTTTGTTCTGTATCTATGGACGAGACCCAATCGTTCAGTGTTTTTGTTCTGTATCTATGGACGAGACCCAATCGTTCAGTGTTTTTGTTCTGTATCTATGGACGAGACCCTGTCGTTCTGTATCTATGGACGAGACCCAGTCGTTCAATCTTTTTGTTCTGTATCTATGGACTCGACCCAGTCGTTCAGTCTTTTTGTTCTGTATCTATGGACCCGTCCCAGTCGTTCAGTCTTATTGTTCTGTATCTATGGACGAGACCCAGTCGTTCAGTCTTTTTGTTCTGTATCTATGGACGAGACCCAGTCGTTCAGTCTTTTTGTTCTGTATCTATGGACGAGACCCAGTCGTTCAGTCTTTTTGTTCTGTATCTATGGACGAGACCCAGTCGTTCAGTGTTTTTGTTCTGTATCTATGGACGAGACCCAGTCGTTCAGTCTTTTTGTTCTGTATCTATGGACGAGACCCAGTCGTTCAGTCTTTTTGTTGTGTATCTATGGACGAGACCCAGTCGTTCTGTATCTATGGACGAGACCCAGTCGTTCTGTATCTATGGACGAGACCCAGTCGTTCAGTCTTGTTGTTCTGTATCTATGGACGAGACCCAGTCGTTCAGTCTTTTTGTTCTGTATCTATGGACGCAACCCAGTCGTTCAGTCTTTTTGTTCTGTATCTATGGACCCGACCCAGTCGTTCAGTCTTTTTGTTCTGTATCTATGGACGAGACCCAGTCGTTCAGTGTTTTTGTTCTGTATCTATGGACGAGACCCAGTCGTTCAGTCTTTTTGTTGTGTATCTATGGACGAGACCCAGTCGTTCTGTATCTATGGACGAGACCCAGTCGTTCTGTATCTATGGATGAGACCCAGTCGTTCAGTCTTGTTGTTCTGTATCTATGGACGCAACCCAGTCGTTCAGTCTTTTTGTTCTGTATCTATGGACCCGACCCAGTCGTTCAGTCTTTTTGTTCTGTATCTATGGACGAGACCCAGTCGTTCAGTCTTTTTGATCTGTTTCTATGGACGAGACCCAGTCGTTCAGTCTGTTTGTTCTGTATCTATGGACGAGACCCAGTCGTTCTGTATCTATGGACAAGACCCAGTCGTTCTGTATCTATGGACGAGACCCAGTCGTTCAGTCTTTTTGTTCTGTATCTATGGACGAGACCCAGTCGTTCAGTCTTTTTGTTCTGTATCTATGGACGAGACCCAGTTGTTCTGTATCTATGGACGAGACCCAGTCGTTCAGTCTTTTTGTTCTGTATCTATGGACCCGACCCAGTCGTTCAGTCTTTTTGTTCTGTATCTATGGACCCGACCCAGTCGTTGTGTATCTATGGACGAGACCCAGTCGTTCAGTGTTTTTGTTCTGTATCTATCGACCCGACCCAGTCGTTCAGTCTTTTTGTTCTGTATCTATGGACCCGACCCAGTCGTTCAGTCTTTTTGTTCTGTATCTATGGACGAGACCTAGTCGTTCAGTCTTTTTGTTCTGTATCTATGGACCCGACCCAGTCGTTCTGTATCTATGGACGAGACCCAGTCGTTCAGTCTTTTTGTTCTGTATCTATGGACGAGACCCAGTCGTTCTGTATCTATGGACGAGACCCAGTCGTTCAGTCTTTTTGTTCTGTATCTATGGACGAGACCCAGTCGATCAGTCTTTTTGTTCTGTATCTATGGACGAGACCCAGTCGTTCAGTCTTGTTGTTCTGTATCTATGGACGAGACCCAGTCGTTCAGTCATTTTGTTCTGTATCTATGGACGAGACCCAGTCGTTCAGTCTTTTTGTTCTGCATCTATGGACCCGACCCAGTCGTTCAGTCTTTTTGTTCTGTATCTATGGACGAGACTCAGTCGTTCAGTCTTTTTGTTCCTCTATCTATGGACGAGACCCAGTCGTTCAGTCTTTTTCTTCTGTATCTATCGACCCGACCCAGTCGTTCAGTCTTTTTGTTCTGTATCTATGGACGAGACCCAGTCGTTCAGTCTTTTTGTTCTGTATCTATGGACGAGACCCAGTCGTTCAGTCTTTTTGTTCTGTATCTATGGACCAGACCCAGTCGATCAGTCTTTTTGTTCTGTATCTATGGACGAGACCCTGTCGTTCTGTATCTATGGACGAGACCCAGTCGTTCAGTCTTTTTGTTCTGTATCTATGGACGAGACCCAGTCATTCAGTCTTTTTGTTCTGGATCTATGGACGAGACCCAGTCGTTCAGTCTTTTTGTTCTGTATCTATGGACGAGACCCAGTCGATCAGTCTTTTTGTTCTGTATCTATGGACGAGACCCAGTCATTCAGTCTTTTTGTTCTGTATCTATGGACCCGTCCCAGTCGTTCAGTCTTATTGTTCTGTATCTATGGACGAGACCCAGTCGTTCAGTCTTTTTGTTCTGTATCTATGGACGAGACCCAGTCGTTCAGTCTTTTTGTTCTGTATCTATGGACGAGACCCAGTCGTTCAGTCTTTTTGTTCTGTATCTATGGACGAGACCCAGTCGTTCAGTGTTTTTGTTCTGTATCTATGGACGAGACCCAGTCGTTCAGTCTTTTTGTTCTGTATCTATGGACGAGACCCAGTCGTTCAGTCTTTTGTTGTGTATCGATGGACGAGACCCAGTCGTTCTGTATCTATGGACGAGACCCAGTCGTTCTGTATCTATGGACGAGACCCAGTCGTTCAGTCTTTTGTTCTGTATCTATGGACGAGACCCAGTCGTTCAGTCTTGTTGTTCTGTATCTATGGACGAGACCCAGTCGTTCAGTCTTTTTTGTTCTGTATCTATGGACGCAACCCAGTCGTTCAGTCTTTTTGTTCTGTATCTATGGACCCGACCCAGTCGTTCAGTCTTTTTGTTCTGTATTTATGGACAAGACCCAGTCATTCAGTCTTTTTGATCTGTTTCTATGGACGAGACCCAGTCGTTCAGTTTGTTTGTTCTGTATCTATGGATGAGACCCAGTCGTTCACTCTTTTTGTTCTGTATCTATGGACGAGACCCAGTCGTTCTGTATCTATGGATGAGACCCAGTCGTTCAGTCTTTTTGTTCTGTATCTATGGACGAGACCCAGTTGTTCTGTATCTATGGACGAGACCCAGTCGTTCAGTCTTTTTGTTCTGTATCTATGGACCCGACCCAGTCGTTCAGTCTTTTTGTTCTGTAACTATGGACGCAACCCAGTCGTTCAGTGTTTTTGTTCTGTATCTATGGACCCGACCCAGTCGTTCTGTATCTATGGACGAGACCCAGTCGTTCAGTGTTTTTGTTCTGTATCTATCGACCCGACCCAGTCGTTCAGTCTTTTTGTTTTCTCAATCTATGGACCCGACCCAGTCGTTCAGTCTTTTTATTCTGTATCTATGGACGAGACCTAGTCGTTCAGTTTTTTTGTTCTGTATCTATGGACCAGACCCAGTCGTTCTGTATCTATGGACGAGACCCAGTCGTTCAGTCTTTTTGTTCTGTATCTATGGACCCGACCCAGTCGTTCAGTCTTTTTGTTCTGTATCTATGGACGAGACTCAGTCGTTCAGTCTTTTTGTTCCTCTATCTATGGACGAGACCCAGTCGTTCAGTCTTTTTGTTCTGTATCTATGGACGAGACCCAATCGTTCAGTGTTTTTGTTCTGTATCTATGGACGAGACCCTGTCGTTCTGTATCTATGGACGAGACCCAGTCGTTCAATCTTTTTGTTCTGTATCTATGGACTCGACCCAGTCGTTCAGTCTTTTTGTTCTGTATCTATGGACCCGTCCCAGTCGTTCAGTCTTATTGTTCTGTATCTATGGACGAGACCCAGTCGTTCAGTCTTTTTGTTCTGTATCTATGGACGAGACCCAGTCGTTCAGTCTTTTTGTTCTGTATCTATGGACGAGACCCAGTCGTTCAGTGTTTTTGTTCTGTATCTATGGACGAGACCCAGTCGTTCAGTGTTTTTGTTCTGTATCTATGGACGAGACCCAGTCGTTCAGTCTTTTTGTTCTGTATCTATGGACGAGACCCAGTCGTTCAGTCTTTTTGTTGTGTATCTATGGACGAGACCCAGTCGTTCTGTATCTATGGACGAGACCCAGTCGTTCTGTATCTATGGACGAGACCCAGTCGTTCAGTCTTGTTGTTCTGTATCTATGGACGAGACCCAGTCGTTCAGTCTTTTTGTTCTGTATCTATGGACGCAACCCAGTCGTTCAGTCTTTTTGTTCTGTATCTATGGACCCGACCCAGTCGTTCAGTCTTTTTGTTCTGTATCTATGGACGAGACCCAGTCGTTCAGTGTTTTTGTTCTGTATCTATGGACGAGACCCAGTCGTTCAGTCTTTTTGTTGTGTATCTATGGACGAGACCCAGTCGTTCTGTATCTATGGACGAGACCCAGTCGTTCTGTATCTATGGATGAGACCCAGTCGTTCAGTCTTGTTGTTCTGTATCTATGGACGCAACCCAGTCGTTCAGTCTTTTTGTTCTGTATCTATGGACCCGACCCAGTCGTTCAGTCTTTTTGTTCTGTATCTATGGACGAGACCCAGTCGTTCAGTCTTTTTGATCTGTTTCTATGGACGAGACCCAGTCGTTCAGTCTGTTTGTTCTGTATCTATGGACGAGACCCAGTCGTTCTGTATCTATGGACAAGACCCAGTCGTTCTGTATCTATGGACGAGACCCAGTCGTTCAGTCTTTTTGTTCTGTATCTATGGACGAGACCCAGTCGTTCAGTCTTTTTGTTCTGTATCTATGGACGAGACCCAGTTGTTCTGTATCTATGGACGAGACCCAGTCGTTCAGTCTTTTTGTTCTGTATCTATGGACCCGACCCAGTCGTTCAGTCTTTTTGTTCTGTATCTATGGACCCGACCCAGTCGTTGTGTATCTATGGACGAGACCCAGTCGTTCAGTGTTTTTGTTCTGTATCTATCGACCCGACCCAGTCGTTCAGTCTTTTTGTTCTGTATCTATGGACCCGACCCAGTCGTTCAGTCTTTTTGTTCTGTATCTATGGACGAGACCTAGTCGTTCAGTCTTTTTGTTCTGTATCTATGGACCCGACCCAGTCGATCAGTCTTTTTGTTCTGTATCTATGGACGAGACCCAGTCATTCAGTCTTTTTGTTCTGTATCTATGGACCCGTCCCAGTCGTTCAGTCTTATTGTTCTGTATCTATGGACGAGACCCAGTCGTTCCGTCTTTTTGTTCTGTATCTATGGACGAGACCCAGTCGTTCAGTCTTTTTGTTCTGTATCTATGGACGAGACCCAGTCGTTCAGTCTTTTTGTTCTGTATCTATGGACGAGACCCAGTCGTTCAGTCTTTTTGTTCTGTATCTATGGACGAGACCCAGTCGTTCAGTCTTTTTGTTCTGTATCTATGGACGAGACCCAGTCGTTCAGTCTTTTTGTTCTGTATCTATGGACGAGACCCAGTCGTTCAGTCTTGTTGTTCTGTATCTATGGACGAGACCCAGTCGTTCAGTCATTTTGTTCTGTATCTATGGACGAGACCCAGTCGTTCAGTCTTTTGTTCTGTATCTATGGACCCGACCCAGTCGTTCAGTCTTTTGTTCTGTATCTATGGACGAGACTCAGTCGTTCAGTCTTTTGTTCCTCTATCTATGGACGAGACCCAGTCGTTCAGTCTTTTTCTTCTGTATCTATGGACCCGACCCAGTCGTTCAGTCTTTTTTGTTCTGTATCTATGGACGAGACCCAGTCGTTCAGTCTTTTTGTTCTGTATCTATGGACGAGACCCAGTCGTTCAGTCTTTTTGTTCTGTATCTATGGACCAGACCCAGTCGATCAGTCTTTTTGTTCTGTATCTATGGGAGACCCTGTCGTTCTGTATCTATGGACGAGACCCAGTCGTTCAGTCTTTTGTTCTGTATCTATGGACGAGACCCAGTCATTCAGTCTTTTTGTTCTGTATCTATGGACGAGACCCAGTCGTTCAGTCTTTTTGTTCTGTATCTATGGACGAGACCCAGTCGATCAGTCTTTTTGTTCTGTATCTATGGACGAGACCCAGTCATTCAGTCTTTTTGTTCTGTATCTATGGACGAGACCCAGTCGTTCAGTCTTATTGTTCTGTATCTATGGACGAGACCCAGTCGTTCAGTCTTTTTGTTCTGTATCTATGGACGAGACCCAGTCGTTCAGTCTTTTTTGTTCTGTATCTATGGACGAGACCCAGTCGTTCAGTCTTTTTGTTCTGTATCTATGGACGAGACCCAGTCGTTCAGTGTTTTTGTTCTGTATCTATGGACGAGACCCAGTCGTTCAGTCTTTTTGTTCTGTATCTATGGACGAGACCCAGTCGTTCAGTCTTTTTGTTGTGTATCGATGGACGAGAACCAGTCGTTCTGTATCTATGGACAGTCAGTCGTTCTGTATCTATGGACGAGACCCAGTCGTTCAGTCTTGTTGTTCTGTATCTATGGACGAGACCCAGTCGTTCAGTCTTGTTGTTCTGTATCTATGGACGAGACCCAGTCGTTCAGTCTTTTTGTTCTGTATCTATGGACGCAACCCAGTCGTTCAGTCTTTTTGTTCTGTATCTATGGACCCGACCCAGTCGTTCAGTCTTTTTGTTCTGTATTTATGGACAAGACCCAGTCATTCAGTGTTTTTGTTCTGTTTCTATGGACGAGACCCAGTCGTTCAGTTTGTTTGTTCTGTATCTATGGATGAGACCCAGTCGTTCAGTCTTTTGTTCTGTATCTATGGACGAGACCCAGTCGTTCTGTATCTATGGACGAGACCCAGTCGTTCTGTATCTATGGACGAGACCCAGTCGTTCAGTCTTTTGTTCTGTATCTATGGACGAGACCCAGTCGTTCAGTCTTTTTGTTCTGTATCTATGGACGAGACCCAGTTGTTCTGTATCTATGGACGAGACCCAGTCGTTCAGTCTTTTTGTTCTGTATCTATGGACCCGACCCAGTCGTTCAGTCTTTTTGTTCTGTATCTATGGACGAGACCCAGTCGTTCAGTCTTTTTGTTCTGTATCTATGGACCCGACCCAGTCGTTCTGTATCTATGGACGAGACCCAGTCGTTCAGTGTTTTTGTTTTCTCAATCTATGGACCCGACCCAGTCGTTCAGTCTTTTTGTTTTCTCAATCTATGGACCCGACCCAGTCGTTCAGTCTTTTTATTCTGTATCTATGGACGAGACCTAGTCGTTCAGTCTTTTTGTTCTGTATCTATGGACGAGACCCAGTCGTTCAGTCTTTTTGTTCTGTATCTATGGACGAGACCCAGTTGTTCTGTATCTATGGACGAGACCCAGTCGTTCAGTCTTTTTGTTCTGTATCTATGGACCCGACCCAGTCGTTCAGTCTTTTTGTTCTGTATCTATGGACCCGACCCAGTCGTTGTGTATCTATGGACGAGACCCAGTCGTTCAGTGTTTTTGTTCTGTATCTATCGACCCGACCCAGTCGTTCAGTCTTTTGTTCTGTATCTATGGACCCGAGACCCAGTCGTTCAGTCTTTTGTTCTGTATCTATGGACGAGACCTAGTCGTTCAGTCTTTTTGTTCTGTATCTATGGACCCGACCCAGTCGATCAGTCTTTTTGTTCTGTATCTATGGACGAGACCCAGTCATTCAGTCTTTTTGTTCTGTATCTATGGACCCGTCCCAGTCGTTCAGTCTTATTGTTCTGTATCTATGGACGAGACCCAGTCGTTCCAGTCTTTTTGTTCTGTATCTATGGACGAGACCCAGTCGTTCAGTCTTTTTGTTCTGTATCTATGGACGAGACCCAGTCGTTCAGTCTTTTTGTTCTGTATCTATGGACGAGACCCAGTCGTTCAGTCTTTTTGTTCTGTATCTATGGACGAGACCCAGTCGTTCAGTCTTTTTGTTCTGTATCTATGGACGAGACCCAGTTCAGTCTTTTGTTCTGTATCTATGGACGAGACCCAGTCGTTCAGTCTTGTTGTTCTGTATCTATGGACGAGACCCAGTCGTTCAGTCATTTTGTTCTGTATCTATGGACGAGACCCAGTCGTTCAGTCTTTTTGTTCTGTATCTATGGACCCGACCCAGTCGTTCAGTCTTTTTGTTCTGTATCTATGGACGAGACTCAGTCGTTCAGTCTTTTTGTTCCTCTATCTATGGACGAGACCCAGTCGTTCAGTCTTTTTGTTCTGTATCTATCGACCCGACCCAGTCGTTCAGTCTTTTTGTTCTGTATCTATGGACGAGACCCAGTCGTTCAGTCTTTTTGTTCTGTATCTATGGACGAGACCCAGTCGTTCAGTCTTTTTGTTCTGTATCTATGGACCAGACCCAGTCGATCAGTCTTTTTGTTCTGTATCTATGGACGAGACCCTGTCGTTCTGTATCTATGGACGAGACCCAGTCGTTCAGTCTTTTTGTTCTGTATCTATGGACGAGACCCAGTCATTCAGTCTTTTTGTTCTGGATCTATGGACGAGACCCAGTCATTCAGTCTTTTTGTTCTGTATCTATGGACCCGTCCCAGTCGTTCAGTCTTATTGTTCTGTATCTATGGACGAGACCCAGTCGTTCAGTCTTTTTGTTCTGTATCTATGGACGAGACCCAGTCGTTCAGTCTTTTTGTTCTGTATCTATGGACGAGACCCAGTCGTTCAGTCTTTTTGTTCTGTATCTATGGACGAGACCCAGTCGTTCAGTGTTTTTGTTCTGTATCTATGGACGAGACCCAGTCGTTCAGTCTTTTTGTTCTGTATCTATGGACGAGACCCAGTCGTTCAGTCTTTTTGTTGTGTATCGATGGACGAGAACCAGTCGTTCTGTATCTATGGACGAGACCCAGTCGTTCTGTATCTATGGACGAGACCCAGTCGTTCAGTCTTGTTGTTCTGTATCTATGGACGAGACCCAGTCGTTCAGTCTTGTTGTTCTGTATCTATGGACGAGACCCAGTCGTTCAGTCTTTTTGTTCTGTATCTATGGACGCAACCCAGTCGTTCAGTCTTTTTGTTCTGTATCTATGGACCCGACCCAGTCGTTCAGTCTTTTTGTTCTGTATTTATGGACAAGACCCAGTCATTCAGTGTTTTTTGATCTGTTTCTATGGACGAGACCCAGTCGTTCAGTTTGTTTGTTCTGTATCTATGGATGAGACCCAGTCGTTCACTCTTTTGTTCTGTATCTATTTTGTTCTGTATCTATGGACGAGACCCAGTCGTTCTGTATCTATGGACGAGACCCAGTCGTTCAGTCTTTTTGTTCTGTATCTATGGACGAGACCCAGTCGTTCAGTCTTTTTGTTCTGTATCTATGGACGAGACCCAGTTGTTCTGTATCTATGGACGAGACCCAGTCGTTCAGTCTTTTTGTTCTGTATCTATGGGACCCAGTCGTTCAGTCTTTTTGTTCTGTAACTATGGACGCAACCCAGTCGTTCAGTGTTTTTGTTCTGTATCTATGGACCCGACCCAGTCGTTCTGTATCTATGGACGAGACCCAGTCGTTCAGTGTTTTTGTTCTGTATCTATCGACCCGACCCAGTCGTTCAGTCTTTTTGTTTTCTCAATCTATGGACCCGACCCAGTCGTTCAGTCTTTTATTCTGTATCTATGGACGAGACCTAGTCGTTCAGTCTTTTGTTCTGTATCTATGGACCAGACCCAGTCGTTCTGTATCTATGGATGAGACCCAGTCGTTCAGTCTTTTTGTTCTGTATCTATGGACCCGACCCAGTCGTTCAGTCTTTTTGTTCTGTATCTATGGACGAGACTCAGTCGTTCAGTCTTTTTGTTCCTCTATCTATGGACGAGACCCAGTCGTTCAGTCTTTTTGTTCTGTATCTATGGACGAGACCCAATCGTTCAGTGTTTTTGTTCTGTATCTATGGACGAGACCCTGTCGTTCTGTATCTATGGACGAGACCCAGTCGTTCAATCTTTTTGTTCTGTATCTATGGACTCGACCCAGTCGTTCAGTCTTTTTGTTCTGTATCTATGGACCCGTCCCAGTCGTTCAGTCTTATTGTTCTGTATCTATGGACGAGACCCAGTCGTTCAGTCTTTTTGTTCTGTATCTATGGACGAGACCCAGTCGTTCAGTCTTTTTGTTCTGTATCTATGGACGAGACCCAGTCGTTCAGTGTTTTTGTTCTGTATCTATGGACGAGACCCAGTCGTTCAGTGTTTTTGTTCTGTATCTATGGACGAGACCCAGTCGTTCAGTCTTTTTGTTCTGTATCTATGGACGAGACCCAGTCGTTCAGTCTTTTTGTTGTGTATCTATGGACGAGACCCAGTCGTTCTGTATCTATGGACGAGACCCAGTCGTTCTGTATCTATGGACGAGACCCAGTCGTTCAGTCTTGTTGTTCTGTATCTATGGACGAGACCCAGTCGTTCAGTCTTTTTGTTCTGTATCTATGGACGCAACCCAGTCGTTCAGTCTTTTTGTTCTGTATCTATGGACCCGACCCAGTCGTTCAGTCTTTTTGTTCTGTATCTATGGACGAGACCCAGTCGTTCAGTCTTTTTGTTCTGTATCTATGGACGAGACCCAGTCGTTCAGTCTTTTTGTTGTGTATCTATGGACGAGACCCAGTCGTTCTGTATCTATGGACGAGACCCAGTCGTTCTGTATCTATGGATGAGACCCAGTCGTTCAGTCTTTTTGTTCTGTATCTATGGACCCAACCCAGTCGTTCAGTCTTTTTGTTCTGTATCTATGGACGAGACCCAGTCGTTCAGTCTTTTTGTTCTGTATCTATGGATGCGAGACCCAGTCGTTCAGTCTTTTGATCTGTTTCTATGGACGAGACCCAGTCGTTCAGTCTGTTTGTTCTGTATCTATGGACGAGACCCAGTCGTTCTGTATCTATTGTTGTTCTGTATCTATGGACGAGACCCAGTCGTTCAGTCTTTTTGTTCTGTATCTATGGACGAGACCCAGTCGTTCAGTCTTTTTGTTCTGTATCTATGGACGACCCAGACCCAGTTGTTCTGTATCTATGGACGAGACCCAGTCGTTCAGTCTTTTTGTTCTGTATCTATGGACCCGACCCAGTCGTTCAGTCTTTTTGTTCTGTATCTATGGACCCGACCCAGTCGTTGTGTATCTATGGACGAGACCCAGTCGTTCAGTGTTTTTGTTCTGTATCTATCGACCCGACCCAGTCGTTCAGTCTTTTTGTTCTGTATCTATGGACCCGACCCAGTCGTTCAGTCTTTTTGTTCTGTATCTATGGACGAGACCTAGTCGTTCAGTCTTTTTGTTCTGTATCTATGGACCCGACCCAGTCGATCAGTCTTTTTGTTCTGTATCTATGGACGAGACCCAGTCATTCAGTCTTTTTGTTCTGTATCTATGGACCCGTCCCAGTCGTTCAGTCTTATTGTTCTGTATCTATGGACGAGACCCAGTCGTTCAGTCTTTTTGTTCTGTATCTATGGACGAGACCCAGTCGTTCAGTCTTTTTGTTCTGTATCTATGGACGAGACCCAGTCGTTCAGTCTTTTTGTTCTGTATCTATGGACGAGACCCAGTCGTTCAGTGTTTTTGTTCTGTATCTATGGACGAGACCCAGTCGTTCAGTCTTTTGTTCTGTATCTATGGACGAGACCCAGTCGTTCAGTCTTTTTGTTGTGTATCTATGGACGAGACCCAGTTGTTCAGTCTTGTTGTTCTGTATCTATGGACGAGACCCAGTCGTTCAGTCTTGTTGTTCTGTATCTATGGACGAGACCCAGTCGTCAGTCTTGTTGTTCTGTATCTATGGACGAGACCCAGTCGTTCAGTCTTTTGTTCTGTATCTATGGACGCGACCCAGTCGTTCAGTCTTTTTTGTTCTGTATCTATGGACCCGACCCAGTCGTTCAGTCTTTTGTTCTGTATTTATGGACAAGACCCAGTCATTCAGTCTTTTTTCTGTTTCTGACGAGACCCAGTCTATGTATCTATGGATGAGACCCAGTCGTTCAGTTTTTTGTTCTGTATCTATGGACGAGACCCAGTCGTTCAGTCTTTTGTTCTGTATCTATGGACGAGACCCAGTCATTCAGTCTTTTTGTTCTGTATCTATGGACAAGACCCAGTCATTCAGTCTTTTTGATCTGTTTCTATGGACGAGACCCAGTCGTTCAGTTTGTTTGTTCTGTATCTATGGACGAGACCCAGTCGTTCTGTATCTATGGACGAGACCCAGTCGTTCAGTCTTTTTGTTCTGTATCTATGGACGAGACCCAGTCGTTCAGTCTTTTTGTTCTGTATCTATGGACGAGACCCAGTTGTTCTGTATCTATGGACGAGACCCAGTCGTTCAGTCTTTTTGTTCTGTATCTATGGACCCGACCCAGTCGTTCAGTCTTTTTGTTCTGTAACTATGGACGCAACCCAGTCGTTCAGTGTTTTTGTTCTGTATCTATGGACCCGACCCAGTCGTTCTGTATCTATGGACGGAGACCCAGTCGTTCAGTGTTTTTGTTCTGTATCTATGGACCCGACCCAGTCGTTCAGTCTTTTGTTTCTCAATCTATGGACCCGACCCAGTCGTTCAGTCTTTTTATTCTGTATCTATGGACGAGACCTAGTCGTTCAGTCTTTTTGTTCTGTATCTATGGACCAGACCCAGTCGTTCTGTATCTATGGACGAGACCCAGTCGTTCAGTCTTTTTGTTCTGTATCTATGGACCCGACCCAGTCGTTCAGTCTTTTTGTTCTGTATCTATGGACGAGACCCAGTCGTTCAGTCTTTTTGTTCTGTATCTATGGACGAGACCCAGTCGTTCAGTCTTTTTGTTCTGTATCTATGGACGAGACCCAATCGTTCAGTGTTTTTGTTCTGTATCTATGGACGAGACCCTGTCGTTCTGTATCTATGGACGAGACCCAGTCGTTCAATCTTTTTGTTCTGTATCTATGGACTGACCCAGTCGTTCAGTCTTTTTGTTCTGTATCTATGGACCCGTCCCAGTCGTTCAGTCTTATTGTTCTGTATCTATGGACGAGACCCAGTCGTTCAGTCTTTTTGTTCTGTATCTATGGACGAGACCCAGTCGTTCAGTCTTTTGTTCTGTATCTATGGACGAGACCCAGTCCTTCAGTCTTTTGTTCTGTATCTATGGACGAGACCCAGTCGTTCAGTGTTTTTGTTCTGTATCTATGGACGAGACCCAGTCGTTCAGTCTTTTTGTTCTGTATCTATGGACGAGACCCAGTCGTTCAGTCTTTTTGTTGTGTATCTATGGACGAGACCCAGTCGTTCTGTATCTATGGACGAGACCCAGTCGTTCTGTATCTATGGACGAGACCCAGTCGTTCAGTCTTGTTGTTCTGTATCTATGGACGAGACCCAGTCGTTCAGTCTTTTGTTCTGTATCTATGGACGCAACCCAGTCGTTCAGTCTTTTTGTTCTGTATCTATGGACCCGACCCAGTCGTTCAGTCTTTTTGTTCTGTATCTATGGACGAGACCCAGTCGTTCAGTGTTTTTGTTCTGTATCTATGGACGAGACCCAGTCGTTCAGTCTTTTTGTTGTGTATCTATGGACGAGACCCAGTCGTTCTGTATCTATGGACGAGACCCAGTCGTTCTGTATCTATGGATGAGACCCAGTCGTTCAGTCTTGTTGTTCTGTATCTATGGACCGACCCAGTCGTTCAGTCTTTTTGTTCTGTATCTATGGACGAGACCCAGTCGTTCAGTCTTTTGTTCTGTATCTATGGACGAGACCCAGTCGTTCAGTCTTTTGTTCTGTTTCTATGGACGAGACCCAGTCGTTCAGTCTGTTTGTTCTGTATCTATGGACGAGACCCAGTCGTTCTGTAGTCTATTATGTTCTGTATCTATGGACGAGACCCAGTCGTTCAGTCTTTTGTTCTGTATCTATGGACGAGACCCAGTCGTTCAGTCTTTTTGTTCTGTATCTGGACGAGACCCAGTTGTTCTGTATCTATGGAGCGAGACCCAGTCGTTCAGTCTTGTTGTTCTGTATCTATGGACCCGACCCAGTCATTCAGTCTTTTTGTTCTGTATCTATGGACCCGACCCAGTCATTTTGTTCTGTATCTATGGACGAGACCCAGTCGTTCAGTGTTTTTGTTCTGTATCTATCGACCCGACCCAGTCGTTCAGTCTTTTTTTGTTCTGTATCTATGGACGAGACCCAGTCGTTCTGTCATTTTGTTCTGTATCTATGGACGAGACCCAGTCGTTCAGTCTTTTTGTTCTGTATCTATGGACCCGACCCAGTCGTTCTGTATCTATGGACGAGACCCAGTCGTTCAGTCTTTTGTTCTGTATCTATGGAGCGAGACCCAGTCGTTCTGTATCTATGGACGAGACCCAGTCGTTCAGTCTTTTTGTTCTGTATCTATGGACGAGACCCAGTCGTTCAGTCTTTTTGTTCTGTATCTATGGACCAGACCCCCAGTCTTGTTGTTCTGTATCTATGGACGAGACCCAGTCATTCAGTCATTTTGTTCTGTATCTATGGGGATCGAGACCCAGTCGTTCAGTCTTTTTGTTCTGTATCTATGGACCCGACCCAGTCGTTCAGTCTTTTTGTTCTGTATCTATGGACGAGACTCAGTCGTTCAGTCTTTTTGTTCTGTATCTATGGATGAGACCCAGTCGTTCAGTCTTTTTGTTCTGTATCTATCGACCCGACCCAGTCGTTCAGTCTTTTGTTCTGTATCTATGGACGAGACCCAGTCGTTCAGTCTTTTGTTCTGTATCTATGGACCCGGCCCAGTCGTTCAGTCTTTTGTTCTGTATCTATGGACGAGACCCAGTCGTTCAGTCTTGTTGTTCTGTATCTATGGACCCTACCCAGTCGTTCAGTCTTTTTTGTTCTGTATCTATGGATGAGACCCAGTCGTTCTGTATCTTTTCGTTCTGTATCTATGGGATTTTGACCCAGTCGTTCAGTCTTTGTTCTGTATCTATGGGATGCGACCCAGTCGTTCAGTCTTTGTTCTGTATCTATGGACGAGACCCAGTCGTTCAGTCTTGTTGTTCTGTATCTATGGACGAGACCCAGTCATTCAGTCTTTTTGTTCTGTATCTATGGACGAGACCCAGTCGTTCTGTATCTATGGACGAGACCCAGTCGTTCAGTCTTTTTGTTCTGTATCTATGGACGAGACCCAGTCGATCAGTCTTTTTGTTCTGTATCTATGGACGAGACCCAGTCGTTCAGTCTTGTTGTTCTGTATCTATGGACGAGACCCAGTCGTTCAGTCATTTTGTTCTGTATCTATGGACGAGACCCAGTCGTTCAGTCTTTTTGTTCTGCATCTATGGACCCGACCCAGTCGTTCAGTCTTTTTGTTCTGT
>NW_025748596.1:0-32962 GCF_021184085.1 Oncorhynchus gorbuscha
GCCACACAGCACCATGTGTATTAGAGCATAGAAACACAGCACCATGTGTATTAGAGCACAGAAACACAGCACCATGTGTATTAGAGCACAGAAACACAGCACCATGTGTATTAGAGCACAGAAACACAGCACCATGTGTATTAGAGCACAGAAACACAGCACCATGTGTATTAGAGCATAGAAACACAGCACCATGTGTATTAGAGCACAGAAACACAGCACCATGTGTATTAGAGCACAGCACCATGTGTATTAGAGCATAGAAACACAGCACCATGTGTATTAGAGCACAGCAACACAGCACCATGTATATTAGAGCACAGAAACACAGCACCATGTGTATTAGAGCACAGAAACACATCACCATGTGTATTAGAGCACAGCACCATGTGTATTAGAGCACAGCACCATGTGTATTAGAGCACAGAAACACAGCACCATGTGTATTAGAGCACAGTACCATATTAGAGCACAGAAACGCAGCACCATGTGTATTAGAGCACAGAAACACAGCACCATGTGTATTAGGACAGCACAACACAGGTCCGTATAATTAATGGTATTCATTGTATGTGCATAACAATATCGGTCTATAAACAAATCTCTCAAACACAACCCAATGTAATATAGATGCTTCAGTAGTCCATAGAAAGTAGTGCTGTTCATACCATCTCTCTACACTGATCTCTATAACGGTACTGACCTTAGATATTTACAGACAGCAGTTTGGGTCTGATCTGAATCATATTCTCCTCCCCTTCTCTCCTCCTCTCTTCCTCCACCTCTCCTCTCCTGCTCTCCTCCTCTTCTCCTCCCCGTCTCCACTCCACCTCTCCTCATCCCTTTCTCTCTCCCTCCTCCTCTCGTACTCTCCTCCTCTCTTCCTCCACCTCCACCTCTCCTGCTCTCCTCCTCTCTTCCTCCTCTCCTCTCTTCCTACCCCTCTCATCTCCTCCTCCACCTCTCCTCTCCTGCTCTCCTCCTCTCTATTTCCACCTCTCCTCTCCCTCTCCTCCTCTCTTCCTCCACCTCTCCTCCTCTCCTCCTCCTCTCCTCTCTTCCTCTCTTCCTCTCCTCCTCTCTTCCTCTCCTCTCCTCTCCTGTCCTTCTGTAGCTCAGTTGGTAGAGCATGGCGCTTGTAACGCCAGGGTAGTGGGTTCGATCCCCGGGACCACCCATACGTAGAATGTATGCACACATGACTGTAAGTCGCTTTGGATAAAAGCGTCTGCTAAATGGCATATATATTATATTATTATTATTATATCCTCTCCTCTCCTCCCCTGCTCTCCTCCTCTCCTCTCCACCCGGTTTCCTGTCAGTCTCCCCATGGAAATATGATAAGGAGTTGAGGCTTGCCCATGAGATAAGCATCTCTGACTGTAAACCAGGAGAGGAGAGTGGTTACTGTAAATCTTACCATCCTGAGTCATAGTGGAGCCAGGGGAGGAGAGTGGTACACACTCTATTCCCTATGTAGTGGACTACTATTAACCAGTGGCATATGGGCCCTGGTGAAAAGTAGTGCACTACATAGGGAATAGGGTGCCATTTGAGATTCTGCCTGTAATACAGTATGCCTCTAGCTGCCAGGAAGTCTACTCTGACATGTCAGGATGGATGAAGGGAAGGAAGAAAGATGGGGGGATGGGTAGAGGAGAGGAGAGGATGGGGAGAGGATGGGTAGAGGAGAGGATGGGTAGAGGAGAGGATAGGGAGAGGAGAGGATGTGTAGAGGAGAGGATGGGGAGAGGAGGGGATGGGTAGAGGAGAGGATGGGTAGAGGGGAGGATGGGGAGAGGAGGGGATGGGTAGAGGAGAGGATGGGTAGAGGGGAGGATGGGGAGAGGAGAGGATGGGTAGAGGAGAGGATGGGTAGAGGAGAGGATGGGTAGAGGGATGGGGAGAGGAGGGGATGGGTAGAGGAGAGGATGGGTAGAGGGGAGGATGGGGAGAGGAGAGGATGGGTAGAGGAGAGGATGGGTAGAGGAGAGGATGGGTAGAGGAGAGGATGGGGAGAGGAGAGGATGGGTAGAGGAGAGGATGGGTAGAGGATGGGTAGAGGATGGATAGAGGAGAGGATGGGTAGAGGATGGATAGAGGAGAGGATGGATAGAGGAGAGGATGGATAGAGGATGGGTAGAGGATGGATAGAGGAGAGGATGGGTAGAGGAGAGGATGGATAGAGGAGAGGATGGGTAGAGGGGAGGATGGGTAGAGAGGAGGATGGGTAGAGGAGAGGATGGGTAGAGGAGAGGATGGATAGAGGAGAGGATGGGTAGAGGAGAGGATGGATAGAGGAGAGGATGGGTAGAGGAGAGGATGGATAGAGGGGAGGATGGGTAGAGAGGAGGATGGGTAGAGGAGAGGATGGGTAGAGGAGAGGATGGGTAGAGGGGAGGATGGGTAGAGGATGGGTAGAGGAGAGGATGGGTAGAGGAGAGGATGGATAGAGGAGAGGATGGGTAGAGGAGAGGATGGGAAAAGGATGGATAGAGGAGAGGATGGGTAGAGGAGAGGATGGATAGAGGAGAGGATGGGTAGAGGAGAGGATGGGTAGAGGAGAGGATGGATAGAGGAGTGGATGGGTAGAGGAGAGGATGGATAGAGGAGTGGATGGGTAGAGGATGGGTAGAGGATGGGTAGAGGAGAGGATGGGTAGAGGAGAGGATGGGTAGAGGGGAGGATGGGTAGAGGAGAGGATGGGAAAAGGATGGATAGAGGAGAGGAGAGGTTGGGTAGAGGAGAGGATGGGAAAAGGAGAGGATGAATAGAGGAGAGGATGGGTAGAGGAGAGGATGGGAAAAGGATGGATAGAGGAGAGGAGAGGATGGGTAGAGGAGAGGATGGGAAAAGGAGAGGATGGGTAGAGGAGAGGATGGGAAAAGGATGGGTAGAGGAGAGGATGGGTAGAGGATGGATAGAGGAGAGGATGGGTAGAGGAGAGGATGGGTAGAGGATGGATAGAGGAGAGGATGGGTAGAGGAGAGGATGGGTAGAGGAGAGGATGGATAGAGGAGAGGATGGGTAGAGGAGAGGATGGATAGAGGAGAGGATGGGTAGAGGATGGATAGAGGAGAGGATGGGTAGAGGAGAGGATGGGAAAAGGATGGATAGAGGAGAGGAGAGGATGGGTAGAGGAGAGGATGGGTAGAGGATGGATAGAGAAGAGGATGGGTAGAGGAGAGGATGGGTAGAGGAGAGGATGGATAGAGGAGTGGATGGGTAGAGGAGAGGATGGATAGAGGAGTGGATGGGTAGAGGATGGGTAGAGGAGAGGATGGGTAGAGGAGAGGATGGGTAGAGGGGAGGATGGGTAGAGGAGAGGATGGGAAAAGGATGGATAGAGGAGAGGAGAGGATGGGTAGAGGAGAGGATGGGAAAAGGAGAGGATGAATAGAGGAGAGGATGGGTAGAGGAGAGGATGGGAAAAGGATGAATAGAGGAGAGGAGAGGATGGGTAGAGGAGAGGATGGGAAAAGGAGAGGATGGGTAGAGGAGAGGATGGGAAAAGGATGGGTAGAGGAGAGGATGGGTAGATGATGGATAGAGGAGAGGATGGGTAGAGGAGAGGATGGGTAGAGGATGGATAGAGGAGAGGATGGGTAGAGGAGAGGATGGGTAGAGGAGAGGATGGATAGAGGAGAGGATGGGTAGAGGAGAGGATGGATAGAGGAGAGGATGGGTAGAGGATGGATAGAGGAGAGGATGGGTAGAGGAGAGGATGGGAAAAGGATGGATAGAGGAGAGGAGAGGATGGGTAGAGGAGAGGATGGGTAGAGGATGGATAGAGAAGAGGATGGGTAGAGGAGAGGATGGGTAGAGGATGGATAGAGGAGAGGATGGGTAGAGGAGAGGATGGGTAGAGGAGAGGATGGGTAGAGGATGGGTAGAGGAGAGGATGGATAGAGGAGAGGATGGGTAGAGGAGAGGATGGGTAGAGGATGGATAGAGGAGAGGATGGGTAGAGGAGAGGATGGGTAGAGGAGAGGATGGGTAGAGGAGAGGATGGGAAAAGGATGGATAGAGGAGAGGAGAGGATGGGTAGAGGAGAGGATGGGTAGAGGATGGATAGAGAAGAGGATGGGTAGAGGAGAGGATGGGTAGAGGATGGATAGAGGAGAGGATGGGTAGAGGATGGGTAGAGGAGAGGATGGATAGAGGAGAGGATGGGTAGAGGAGAGGATGGGTAGAGGATGGATAGAGGAGAGGATGGATAGAGGAGAGGATGGGTAGAGGAGAGGATGGATAGAGGAGAGGATGGGTAGAGGAGAGGATGGGTAGAGGAGAGGATGGGTAGAGGAGAGGATGGGTAGAGGAGAGGATGGATAGAGGAGAGGATGGGTAGAGGAGAGGATGGGTAGAGGAGAGGATGGGTAGAGGAGAGGATGGGTAGAGGAGAGGATGGGTAGAGGAGAGGATGGATAGAGGAGTGGATGGGTAGATGATGGGTAGAGGATGGGTAGAGGAGAGGATGGGGTAGAGGAGAGGATGGGTGGATGGGTAGATGATGGGTAGAGGATGGGTGGGTAGAGAGGAGAGGATGGGTAGAGGAGAGGATGGGAGAGGATGGGTAGAGGATGGGTAGAGGATGGGTAGAGGATGGGTAGAGGAGAGGATGGGTAGAGGATGGGTAGAGGATGGGTAGAGGATGGGTAGAGGAGAGGATGGGTAGAGGATGGGTAGAGGAGAGGATGGGTAGAGGATGGGTAGAGGATGGGTAGAGGATGGGTAGAGGATGGGTAGAGGATGGGTAGAGGAGAGGATGGGTAGAGGAGAGGATGGGTAGAGGAGAGGATGGGTAGAGGAGAGGATGGATGGGTAGAGGATGGGTAGAGGATGGGTAGAGGAGAGGATGGGTAGAGGATGGGTAGAGGAGAGGATGGGTAGAGGATGGGTAGAGGATGGGTAGAGGAGAGGATGTGTAGATGAGAGGATGGATAGAGGATGGGTAGAGGAGAGGATGGGTAGAGGATGGGTAGAGGATGGGAGAGGATGGGTAGAGGAGAGGATGGGGATAGAGGAGAGGATGGGTGGGATAGAGGATGGGAGAGGATGGGTAGAGGAGAGGATGGGTGGATGGGTAGAGGATGGATAGAGGAGAGGATGGGTAGAGGAGGAGATGGGGAGGATGGGTAGAGGATGGGAGAGGATGGGTAGAGGATGGGAGAGGATGGGTAGAGGAGAGGATGGGAGAGGATGGGTAGAGATGGGAGAGGATGGATAGAGGAGAGGATGGGAGGAGAGGATGGGTAGAGGATGGGAGAGGATAGATGGGTAGAGGATGGGTAGAGGATGGGTAGAGGATGGGTAGAGATGGGAGAGGATGGGTAGAGGATGGGTAGAGGAGAGGATGGGTAGAGGATGGGTAGAGAGGAGAGGATGGGTAGAGGATGGGTAGAGGATGGGTAGAGGATGGGTAGAGGATGGGAGGATGGGTAGAGGATGGGTAGAGGAGGATGGGTAGAGGATGGGTAGAGGATGGGTAGAGAGGATGGGTAGAGATGGGAGAGGATGGGTAGAGGATGGGTAGAGGATGGGTAGAGGATGGGTAGAGAGGATGGGTAGAGGATGGGTAGAGGATGGGTAGAGGATGGGTAGGATGGGAGAGGATGGGTAGAGGATGGGTAGAGGAGAGGATGGGTAGAGGATGGGTAGAGGAGAGGATGGGTAGAGGATGGGTAGAGGATGGGTAGAGGAGAGGATGGATAGAGGATGAGGATGGGTAGAGATGAGAGGATGGGTAGAGGATGGGATAGAGGAGAGGATGGGAGAGATGGGTAGAGAGGATGGATAGAGGAGAGGAGATGGATGGGCAGAGGGAGAGGATGGGTAGAGGATGGGTAGAGGAGAGGATGGGTAGAGGATGGGTAGAGGAGAGGATGGGTAGAGGATGGGTAGAGGAGAGGATGGGAGAGGATGGGTAGAGGAGAGGATGGGTAGAGGATGGGTAGAGGATGGGTAGAGGAGAGGATGGGTAGAGGATGGGTAGAGGAGAGGATGGGTAGAGGATGGGTAGAGGAGAGGATGGGTAGAGGATGGGTAGAGGATGGGTAGAGGAGAGGATGGGTAGAGGATGGGTAGAGGATGGGTGGGAGAGGATGGGTAGAGGATGGGTAGAGGATGGGATAGAGGATGGGTAGAGGATGGGTAGAGGAGAGGATGGGTAGAGGATGGGTAGAGGAGAGGATGGGTAGAGGATGGGAGAGGATGGGTAGATGGGAGAGGATGGGTAGAGGATGGGTAGAGGATGGGTAGAGGATGGGAGAGGATGGGTAGAGGATGGGTAGAGGATGGGGGTAGAGGAGAGAGGATGGGTAGAGGATGGGGAGGATGGGTAGAGGATGGGTAGAGGATGGGTAGAGGATGGGTAGAGGATGGGTAGAGGATGGGTAGAGGATGGGTAGAGGATGGGTAGAGGATGGGTAGAGGATGGGTAGAGGAGAGGATGGGTAGAGGATGGGTAGAGGAGAGATGGGTAGAGGATGGGTAGAGAGGATGGGTAGAGGATGGGTAGAGGATGGGTAGAGGATGGGTAGAGGATGGGTAGAGAGGATGGGTAGAGGATGGGTAGAGGATGGGTAGAGGAGGATGGGTAGAGGATGGGTAGAGGATGGGTAGAGGATGGGTAGAGGATGGGAGGATGGGTAGAGGATGGGTAGAGGATGGGTAGAGGATGGGTAGAGGAGAGGATGGGTAGAGGATGGGTAGAGGATGGGTAGAGGATGGGAGAGGATGGGTAGAGGATGGGTAGAGGATGGGTAGAGGATGGGTAGAGGATGGGTAGAGGATGGGTAGAGGGGAGGATGGGTAGAGGATGGGTAGAGGATGGGTAGAGGATGGGTAGAGGAGAGGATGGGTAGAGGATGGGTAGAGGATGGGTAGAGGATGGGTAGAGGATGGGTAGAGGATGGGTAGAGGATAGAGGATGGGTAGAGGATAGAGGATGGGTAGAGGAGAGGATGGGTAGAGGATGGGTAGAGGAGAGGATGGGTAGAGGATGGGTAGAGGATGCATAGAAATACAGGAGTGCTACTATTCAATTCAAATCATGTATTTCTCCCACAGGGCAGGACTGCAATTAGATCAAAATAGCATCGTAACATAAACAAGCAGGAAGTTGTTTAGCAGAAAGGGGCTGCACACTGCAATAACCTTTGTGGACAATGAATATGTTGAAATGAACCCCCCCCCCCCTGCAGTCCACTGAGACAGGACTAGACTGTGTACAGAATATAATCAGATACATTAAAGTTTCCCCTACCTAGAGGACATGGTTGCTGATTGTCTATTGGCTGCTTGCTGCTGATTGCCTATTGGCTGCTTGCAGCTGATTGTCTATTGGCTGCTTGCTGCTGATTGTCTATTGGCTGCTTGCTGCTGATTGTCTATTGGCTGCTTGCTGCTGATTGTCTATTGGCTGCTTGCTGCTGATTGTCTATTGGCTGCTTGCTGCTGATTGTCTATTGGCTGCTTGCTGCTGATTGTCTATTGGCTGCTTGCTGCTGATTGTCTATTAGCTGCTTGCTGCTGATTGTCTATTGGCTGCTTGCTGATGATTGTCTATTAGAGACCAGTATCTTCTAGATGAGGAAGTACTGGTTGTTGTGATGAAGTAGAGACCAGTATCTTCTTGGGGAGGAAGTACTGGTTATTGTGATGAAGTAGAGACCAGTATCTTGTTGAGGAGGGTTGTTGTGATGAAGTAGAGACCAGTATCTTGTTGAGGATGGTTGTTGTGATGAAGTAGAGACCAGTATCTTGTTGAGGATGGTTGTTGTGATGAAGTAGAGACCAGTATCTTGTTGACAATGGTTGTTGTGATGAAGTAGAGACCAGTATCTTGTTGACGATGGTTGTTGTGATGAAGTAGAGACCAGTGTTTGGGAGAAGTGACCTACATTTTGTTCAACTGGTATTGTAATGTTTTGCAGTAGCTTGGTGGTAGTTGAACTAAATTCACATCTTGGTAGTGTTTTCAGTAGTTCATTACGTTGTCATGTGGGGGTGTAGATTACTACTGGAATTACTTAACTTTTCTTTATAAAAATTAAATATGGGTGAAGTAGGTGAAGTAGGCAAGAAGGTCCTTTCTTTTTCGGCACCAGACCTGCAGAATTCTCACTTTTTGTGTTTTTTAGTCCAAATGACAGATTCTGTTAACATCTGAGTCCAGAGTGATGTGTTCTGGCAACATGAAGACTATGAATTATGATGTGGATGTAGTGAAATACTTTTAAAGTAACTTTAGTTAGGTGAACTATATTTTCAGAGTATCTTCCCCAACACTGGTAGAGACAGATATTTCTATTTTATTTGAATCTTTATTTAAACTACGCAAGTCAGTTCAGAACAAACTCTTATTTACTATGACGGCTTACACCGGCCAAACATCACAGTCCTTCACCTCTCTGGTACATGCTGCCACCCCCGTGCTTCACGGTTGGGATGGTGTTCTTCAGCTTGCAAGCCTCCCCCTTTTCCCTTCAAACATAACGATGGTCATTATGGCCAAACAGTTCCATTTTTGTTTCATCAGACCAGAGGACATTTCTCCAAAAGTACGATCTTTGTCCCGTTGTCTAGTTGCAAACTTTAGTCTGGCTTTGTTATGGCGGTTTTGGAGCAGTGGCTTCTTCCTTGCTGAGCAGCCTTTCAGGTTACGTCGATATAGGACTCGTTTTCACTGTGGACATAGATACTTTAGTACCTGTTTCCTCCAGCATCTTCACAAGGTCCTTTGCTGTTGTTCTGGGATCGATTTGCTCTTTTCGCACCAAAGTATGTTCATCTCTAGGAGACAGAACGCGTCTCTTTCCTGACCGGTATGACGGCTTCGTGGTCCCATGGTGTTTATACTTGCGTACTATTGTTTGTACAGATGAACGTGGTACCTTCAGGCATTTGGAAATTGCTCCCAGGGATGAACCAGACTAACAATTTATTTTCTGAGGTCTTGGCTGATTTCGTTTGATTTTCCCATGATGTCAAGCAAAGAGGCACTGAGTTTGAAGGTAGGCCTTGAAATACATCCACAGGTACGCCTCCAATGGACTCAAATGATGTCAATTAGCCTATCAGAAGCTTCTAAAGCCATGACATTTTCTGGAATTTTCCAAGCTGTTTAAAGGCACAGTCAACTTAGTGTATGTAAACTTCTGACCCACTGGAATTGTGATACAGTGAATTATAAGTGAAATAATCTGTCTGTAAACAATTGTTGGAAAAATGACTTGTGTCATGCACAAAGTAGATGTCCTAACTGACTTGCCAAAACTAGAGTTTGTTAACAAGAAATTTGTGGAGTGGTTGAAAAACAAGTTTTAATGACTCCAACCTAAGTGTATGTAAACTTCCGACTTCAACTGTACTTCACTTGCTTTGGCAATGTTAACACATGTTTCCTATGCCAATAAAGCCCTTAAATTTAATTGAATTGAAAGAGAACAAGAGAGAGAAATTAAGTATGTGTGTTGATATATGATTTATTACTTCATCAGAATCCGGTGTCTGGAAGCAGACTGTTGACACTGTGGCTCGTGAGATCCGGTAAGGACCCCACACTCTCTTCTGGTATGACCTCATTTTACAAATAACCAACCTCTTTCTTCACTCATCTTTCCTCGATTCCTTGCATCCTCTCCTTTCCTCCTTCTCACAACTCACTGGAGAAGAGATGGGAGGAGGAGATAGAGGGGATGTAGGGATGCCACAACTCACTGGAGAAGAGATACAATTTTGCACGACCAATTTTTCAGTTTTTGATTTGTTAAAAAAGTTTGAAATATCCAATAAATGTCGTTACACTTCATGATTGTGTCCCACTTGTTGTTGATTCTTCACAAAAAAATACAGTTTTATATCTTCATGTTTGAAGCCTGAAATGTGGCAAAAGGTCGCAAAGTTCAAGGGGGCCGAATACTTTCGCAAGGCACTGTATATACGATGTGAGCAAATGAGGTGAGATAAGGGAGGTAAAGGCAAAAAAGGCCACGGTGGCAAAGTAAATACAATATAGCAAGTAAAACACTGGAATGGTAGATTTGGAAGAATGTGCAAAGTAGAAATAAAAATAATTTCACGTTGGTTCAAAGTAATTTCATTGAACCAGTGTGTGCCCAGTGCCCAGTGCCCAGTGCCCAGTGCCCAGTGCCCAGTGCCAGTGCCCAGTGCCCAGTGCCCAGTGCCCAGTGCCCAGTGTCCAGTGCCCAGTGCCCAGTGCCCAGTGCCCAGTGCCCAGTGTCCAGTGTCCAGTGTCCAGTGCCCAGTGTGCCAGTGCCCAGTGCCCAGTGCCCAGTCAGTGCCCAGTGCCCAGTGCCCACAGTGTACCAGTGTCCAGTGGTGATTTCAGTGCCCAGTGCCCAGTCACCACCACCACCTACCATCACAATGGGATTTCAGTCTGAAAACGCAGACGATTTAAAACCAGTCGGGAAAAAGCTGAAAACCTGACAGATGGACTGACAACACTTGGGGGATCTCAGTTCTCTCATTTCACGCTTCAGCCTTTAATGTCGAGAGTCAACAGAATTACATTAGTCACTGTAGAAACAACGGTGCAGTCATTATCCTGTTGTTTCGCCCCCCCCCCTCTCTCTCTGTCTCGCATTCCTTCTCCCCCTCTCTCTTAATTTCTCCCCTCCCTCTTTGTCTTTGTCTCTCTCTCTCCTCCCTCTTTCTTTCTCCCCTCCCTCTGTCTGTCTCTTTCTCTCTCTCCCCTCCCTCTGTCTTTTTTTGTCTCTCTCTCCCTCCCTCTGTCTTTATGTCCTCTTTCTGTTCTCCCCTCCCTCTGTCTTTTTATGTCTCTCTCTCCCTCCCTCTGTCTTTTGTCTCTCTCTCTCCCCTCCTCTGTCTTTGTTCTTTCTCCCCTCCCTCTGTCTGTCTCTCTGTCTTTGTCTCTCTCTCCCTCCCTCTGTCTTTTGTCTCTCTCTCCCTCCCTCTGTCTTTATCTCTCTCTCTCTCCCTCCCTCTGTCTTTTGTCTCTCTCTCCCCTCCCTCTGTCTTTATGTCTCTCTCTCTCCTCCCTGTCTTTTTCTTTCTCCCCTCCCTCTGTCTTTATCCCTCTCTTTGTCTTTCTCTCTCCCCTCCCTCTGTCTTTATGTCTCTCTCTCTCCCCTCCCTCTGTCTTTATGTCTCTCTCTCTCCCCTCCCTCTGTCTTTATGTCTCTCTCTCTCCCTCCCTCTGTCTTTATGTCTCTCTCTCCCCTCCCTCCTCTGTCTTTTCTCTTTCTCCCCTCCCTCTGTCTTTGTCTCTTTCTCTCTCTCCCCTCCCTCTGTCTTTGTCTCTTTCTCTCTCCCCTCCCTCTGTCTTTATGTCTCTCTCTCCCCTCCCTCTGTCTTTATGTCTCTCTCTCCCCTCCCTCTGTCTTTATGTCTCTCTCTCCCCTCCCTCTGTCTTTGTCTCTCTCTCTCCCTCCCTCTGTCTTTTCTCCCCTCCCTCTGTCTTTATGTCTCTCTCTCCCCTCCCTCTGTCTTTATGTCTCTCTCTCCCCTCCCTCTGTCTTTATGTCTCTCTCTCCCCTCCCTCTGTCTTTGTCTCTCTCTCCCCTCCCTCTGTCTTTGTCTCTCTCCCCTCCCTCTGTCTTTATGTCTCTCTCTCCCCTCCCTCTGTCTTTATGTCTCTCTCTCTCCCTCCCTCTGTCTTTGTCTCTCTCCCCTCCCTCTGTCTTTGTTTCTTTCTCTCCCCTCCCTCTGTCTTTATGTCTCTCCCCTCCCTCTTTGTCCTCTTTCTTTCTCTCCCCTCCCTCTGTCTTTATGTCTCTTTCTCCCTCTGTCTTTTCTTTCTCCCCTCCCTCTGTCTTTATGTCTCTCTCTCCTCCCTCTGTCTTTGTCTCTCTCCTCCCTCTCTTCTTTCTCTCCTCCCTCTGTCTTTATGTCTCTCTCCCCTCCCTCTGTCTTTGTCTTTCTCCCCTCCCTCTGTCTTTTGTCTCTTTCTCTCTCTCCCCTCCCTCTGTCTTTATGTCTCTTTTGTCTCTCTCTCTCCTCCCTCTGTCTTTATGTCTCTCTCTCTCTCCCTCCCTCTGTCTTTATGTCTCTCTTCTCTCTCTCTCCCCTCCCTCTGTCTTTTGTCTCTTTCTCTCTCTCTTTGTCTCTCTCCTCCCTCTGTCTTTTCTCTCTCTCTCTCTCCCTCTGTCTTTGTCTCTCTCTCCCTCCCTCTCTTTTCTCTCTCTCCCCTCCCTCTGTCTTTGTCTCTCTCTCTCTCCTCCCCTGTCTTTGTCTCTTTCTCTCTCTCTCCTCCCTCTGTCTTTGTCTCTCTCTCTCCTCCCTTTGTCTCTTTCTCCCCTCCCTCTGTCTTTATGTCTCTCTCCCCTCTCTTTGTCTCTCCTCCCTCTGTCTTTGTCTCTCTCCTTCTCTCTCTCCCCTCCCTCTGTCTTTGTCTCTTTCTCTCTCTCTCCTCCCTCTGTCTTTATCTCTCTCTTTCTCTCTCTCTCCTCCCTCTGTCTTTATGTCTTTCTCTCTCTCTCCCTCCCTCTGTCTTTGTCTCTCTCCCTCCCTCTGTCTTTCTCTTTCTCTCTCTCTCCCCTCCATCTGTCTTTATGTCTCTCTTCTCTCTCTCTCCCCTCCCTCTGTCTTTGTCTCTTTCTCTCTCTCCCCTCCCTCTGTCTTTGTCTCTTTCTCTCTCTCCTCCCTCTGTCTTTATGTCTCTTTCTCTCTCTCCCCTCCCTCTGTCTTTATGTCTCTTTCTCTCTCCCCTCCCTCTGTCTTTGTCTCTTTCTCTCTCTCCCCTCCCTCTGTCTTTGTCTCTCTCTCCCCTCCCTCTGTCTTTGTCTCTTTCTCTCTCCCTCCCCCTCTGTCTTTGTCTCTCTCTCTCCCCTCCCTCTGTCTTTGTCTCTTTCTCCTCTCTCCCCTCCCTCTGTCTTTGTCTCTCTCTCCCTCCCTCTGTCTTTGTCTCTCTCTCTCTCTCCTCCTCTCTGTCTTTTGTCTCTCTCTCTCCTCCATCTGTCTTTAGGTCTCTTTCTCTCTCTCCCTCCCTCTGTCTTTCTGTCTTTTCTCTCTCTCTCCTCCCTCTGTCTTTGTCTGTCTTTGTCTCTCTCTCTCCTCCCTCTGTCTTTATGTCTCTTTCTCTCTCTCTCCTCCCTCTGTCTTTATGTCTCTTTCTCTCTCTCCCCCTCTGTCTTTTGTCTCTCCTTCTCTCTCTCTCCCTCCCTCTGTCTTTGTCTCTTTCCCTCTCTGTTATGTCTCTTTCCTCTCCCTCTGTCTTTGTCTCTTCTCTCTCTCTCCCTCCCTCTGTCTTTATGTCTCTTTCTCTCTCTCCCCTCCCTCTGTCTTTGTCTCTCTCCCTTCTCTTTGTCTCTCTCCCTCCCTCTGTCTTTTGTCTCTTTCTCCTCTGTCTTTGTCTCCTCCCTCTGTCTTTATGTCTCTTTCCTCCCTCTCTCTCTCCCTCCCTCTGTCTTTGTCTCTCTCTCCTCTCTCTCTCCTCCCTCTGTCTTTATGTCTCTTTCTCTCTCTCCCCTCCCTCTGTCTTTGTCTCTTTCTCTCTCTCCCCTCCCTCTGTCTTTGTCTCTCTCTCTCTCCTCCCTCTTTCTCTCTCTCCCCTCCCTCTGTCTATGTCTCTTTCTCTCTCTCCCCTCCCTCTGTCTTTGTCTCTTTCTCTCTCTCCCCTCCCTCTGTCTTTGTCTCTCTCTCTCTCCTCCCTCTTTCTCTCTCTCCCTCCCTCTGTCTATGTCTCTTTATCTCTCTCCCTCCCTCTGTCTTTGTCTCTCTCTCTCTCTCCCTCCCTCTGTCTTTTGTCTCTTCTCTCTCTCCTCCCTCTCCCTCCCTCTGTCTATGTCTTTTTCTCTTTCTCTCTCCCTCCCTCTGTCTTCTTTGTCTCTTGTCTCTCTCTCCCCTCCCTCTGTCTTTGTCTCTCTCTCTCCTCTTTGTCTCTTTCTCTCTCTCCCCTCCCTCTGTCTTTGTCTCTCTCTCTCCTCTCTCTCCCTTCTGTCTTTGTCTCTTTCCCTCCCTCTGTCTATGTCTCTTTATCTCTCTCCCCTCCCTCTGTCTTTGTCTCTCTCTCTCTCTCTCTCTCTTTCTCTCTCTCTCCTCTTTCTGTCTTTATGTCTCTCTCTCCTCCCTCTGTCTTTGTCTCTTTCTCTCTCTCCCTCCCTCTTTTTCTTTCTCCCTCTCTTTTAGAGAATGTGCAGCCACAGCTTGCAGAAACAGAACTAATGTGTTGCTGCTAACAACGAGGTGAAATTCTTCCCTTTAAGAAATAGCTCGTTCATCAAAGCCTCAGGCCCACACACACATTCTCTGTCACTATATACACAAACACAAACACACACATTCTCTGTCGCTGTAGACACAAACACAAACACACACATTCTCTGTCGCTATAGACACAAAGGGAGAGACAACAGGTGATTCAAAAGTGGCTTGTGTATCATCTATGTCAACTGTTTTTAGTGCGAGGGGGAGAAATGTTTCTCTGAATCCTCACGTCTCTCGTGGTGGGAGACCGGGGCCACCATCAGACATATTTCAAATAGTTTTATTTGTCAGCCTGCCAAAGTGAAAGGGCTGAGGGGGAAAACCTCTTGACTACAAAGAGATATGAGTGTGTTTGGTTTTTAGCTTTTAAATCTCTGGTGTTTGGGGAGAAAAGATAAAAGAAGATATTCTATCGATGCCCAGCAGTCGCTGTGGGGCACATGTAAACAAATGATCTCTGAAATATACATATGAAAGTGTAGTGTGTGAAGGCCTCGAAGCCTGAAAACCTTTCACTAATTGCCAAGAAGCACAACTTTTGTGGGCCTTAACTTTCTGTTCCTCTCCTCTCCTCTCCTCTTCTCTTCTCTTCTCTTCTCTTCTTCTCTTTTCCTCTCCTCTTCTCCTCTCTTTTTCTCTCATCTCTTTTTCTCTCCTCTCTTTTTCTCTCATCTCTTTTCCTATAATCTCTTTTCCTCTTCTCTTCTCCTCTCTTTTCCTCTCCTCTCTTTTTCTCTCATCTCTTTTCCTCTCATCTCTTTTCCTATAATCTCTTTTCCTCTCCTCTTCTCCTCTCTTTTCCTCTCATCTCTTTTTCTCTCATCTCTTTTCCTCTCATCTCTTTTTCTCTCATCTCTTCTCTTCTCCTCTCTTTTCCTCTCTGTCTTTTTCTCTCTCTCTCTTTTCCTCTCTCTTTGTCTCTTTTTCTCTCTCTCTTTTCTCTCTCTGTCTTTTCTCTCATCTCTTTTTCTCTCATCTCTTTTTCTCTCATCTCTTTTCCTCTCATCTCTTTTTCTCTCATCTCTTTTTCTCTCATCTCTTTTCCTCTCATCTCTTTTCCTCTCATCTCTTTTCCTCTCTCCTCTTCTCTCACCTCTTCTCCTATTTAGCTCATAAAATCATCCAACAGCTCAAATCAGAAGGATGTTTTAAGAATTGGTAACCTTTGCAAAGTGCTCTGGTGATTCCCTCAGATTATCTTTCTCCTCTACACACGGTTCAGATTGTCTTTCTCCTCTACACACGGTTCAGATTGTATTTCTCCTCTACACACGGTTCAGATTGTCTTTCTCCTCTACACACGGTTCAGATTGTCTTTCTCCTCTACACACGGTTCAGATTATCTTTCTCCTCTACACACGGTTCAGATTGTCTTTCTCCTCTACACACGGTTCAGATTGTCTTTCTCCTCTACACACGGTTCAGATTGTCTTTCTCCTCTACACACGGTTCAGATTGTATTTCTCCTCTACACACGGTTCAGATTGTCTTTCTCCTCTACATACGGTTCAGATTGTCTTTCTCCTCTACACACGGTTCAGATTGTCTTTCTCCTCTACATACGGTTCAGATTGTCTTTCTCCTCTACACACGGTTCAGATTGTATTTCTCCTCTGTCTCTCTCTCTCTCTCCACACGGTTCAGATTGTCTTTCTCCTCTACATACGGTTCAGATTGTATTTCTCCTCTACACACGGTTCAGATTGTATTTCTCCTCTACACACGGTTCAGATTGTCTTTCTCCTCTACACACGGTTCAGATTGTCTTTCTCCTCTACACACGGTTCAGATTGTCTTTCTCCTCTACACCCTTAGTGGATCTCTCCAGTGTAATATTCCCTTAGTGGATCTCTCCAGTGTAATATCCCCCTTAGTGGATCTCTCCAGTGTAATATCCCCCCTTAGTGGATCTCTCCAGTGTAATATCCCCCTTAGTGGATCTCTCCAGTGTAATATCCCCCTTAGTGGATCTCTCCAGTGTAATATCGTTCATCCCTTAGTGGATCTCTCCAGTGTAATATCCCCCTTAGTGGATCTCTCCAGTGTAATATCCCCCTTAGTGGATCTCTCCAGTGTAATATCCCCCTTAGTGGATCTCTCCAGTGTAATATCCCCCTTAGTGGATCTCTCCAGTGTAATACCTGGATCAACAGGTGATTACTGGATCTCTCCAGTGTAATATCCCCCTTAGTGGATCTCTCCAGTGTAATATCCCCCTTAGTGGATCTCTCCAGTGTAATATCCCCTTAGTGGATCTCTCCAGTGTAATATCCCCCTTAGTGGATCTCTCCAGTGTAATATCCCCTTAGTGGATCTCTCCAGTGTAATATGCCCACAACTTAGTGGATCTCTCCAGTGTAATATCCCCCTTAGTGGATCTCTCCAGTGTAATCTCTTCCCCTTACTGGATCTCTCCAGTGTAATATCCCCCTTAGTGGATCTCTCCAGTGTAATATCCCCCTTAGTGGATCTCTCCAGTGTAATATCCCCCCTTAGTGGATCTCTCCAGTGTAATATCCCCCTTAGTGGATCTCTCCAGTGTAATATCCCCTTAGTGGATCTCTCCAGTGTAATATCCCCTTACTGGATCTCTCCAGTGTAATATCCCCCTTAGTGGATCTCTCCAGTGTAATATCCCCCCTTAGTGGATCTCTCCAGTGTAATATCCCCCCTTAGTGGATCTCTCCAGTGTAATATCCCCCTTAGTGGATCTCTCCAGTGTAATATCCCCCTTAGTGGATCTCTCCAGTGTAATACCCCCTTACTGGATATCTCCAGTGTAATATCCCCCTTAGTGGATCTCTCCAGTGTAATATCCCCCTTAGTGGATCTCTCCAGTGTAATATTCCCCTTAGTGGATCTCTCCAGTGTAATACCCCCCTTAGTGGATCTCTCCAGTGTAATATCCCCCTTAGTGGATCTCTCCAGTGTAATACCCCCTTACTGGATCTCTCCAGTGTAATTACCCCCTTAGTGGATCTCTCCAGTGTAATATCCCCCTTAGTGGATCTCTCCAGTGTAACATCCCCCTTAGTGGATCTCTCCAGTGTAACATCCCCTTAGTGGATCTCTCCAGTGTAACATCCCCTGAGTGGATCTCTCCAGTGTAACATCCCCCTTAGTGGATCTCTCCAGTGTAACATCCCCCTTAGTGGATCTCTCCAGTGTAATATCCCCCTTAGTGGATCTCTCCAGTGTAATACCCCCCCCCCCTTACTGGATCTCTCCAGTGTAATATCCCCCCCTTAGTGGATCTCTCCAGTGTAATATCCCCCTTAGTGGATCTCTCCAGTGTAATATTCCCCTTAGTGGATCTCTCCAGTGTAATACCCCCCTTAGTGGATCTCTCCAGTGTAACATCCCCCTTAGTGGATCTCTCCAGTGTAATACCCCCCTTAGTGGATCTCTCCAGTGTAACATCCCCCTGAGTGGATCTCTCCAGTGTAATACCCCCCTTAGTGGATCTCTCCAGTGTAACACCCCCCCCCCCTAGTGGATCTCTCCAGTGTAATATCCCCCTTAGTGGATCTCTCCAGTGTAACATCCCCTTAGTGGATCTCTCCAGTGTAACATCCCCTGAGTGGATCTCTCCAGTGTAACACCCCCCTTAGTGGATCTCTCCAGTGTAACACCCCCCTTAGTGGATCTCTCCAGTGTAATACCCCCCTTAGTGGATCTCTCCAGTGTAATATCCCCCTTAGTGGATCTCTCCAGTGTAATACCCCCTTAGTGGATCTCTCCAGTGTAATATCCCCCTTAGTGGATCTCTCCAGTGTAATATCCCCTTAGTGGATCTCTCCAGTGTAATACCCCCCTTAGTGGATCTCTCCAGTGTAACATCCCCCTGAGTGGATCTCTCCAGTGTAATACCCCCCTTAGTGGATCTCTCCAGTGTAAACATCCCCTTAGTGGATCTCTCCAGTGTAATACCCCCCTTAGTGGATCTCTCCAGTGTAATACCCCCCCCCTTAGTGGATCTCTCCAGTGTAATACCCCCTTAGTGGATCTCTCCAGTGTAATACCCCCCTTAGTGGATCTCTCCAGTGTAATACCCCCCTTAGTGGATCTCTCCAGTGTAACATCCCCCTTAGTGGATCTCTCCAGTGTAATATCCCCCCCCCCCCCCTTAGTGGATCTCTCCAGTGTAAACCCCCCCCTTAGTGGATCTCTCCAGTGTAATACCCCCCTTAGTGGATCTCTCCAGTGTAATACCCCCCTTAGTGGATCTCTCCAGTGTAATACCCCCCTTAGTGGATCTCTCCAGTGTAATACCCCCCTTAGTGGATCTCTCCAGTGTAATACCCCCCTTAGTGGATCTCTCCAGTGTAATAACCCCCTTAGTGGATCTCTCCAGTGTAATACCCCCCTTAGTGGATCTCTCCAGTGTAATATCCCCTTAGTGGATCTCTCCAGTGTAACATCCCCCCTCCCCCCTTCGTGGATCTCTCCAGTGTAACATCCCTCCCCCTAGTGGATCTCTCCAGTGCTTGCTCTCTCATTGCTTGCAGGTGTAATAACATGGACTGGTGAATTATGGAGCTTCGCAGAATGGATGTTTCAACCCCCCACCAATCGTGGAAAAGCCCCCTTCTCTAGTCCTGTGCAGCCAGCTGAGAGCCTTGTATCTAGCATGGAACCTCAGAACTGACCAGTCTACCTACCAGTCTACCAGCCTCTCTCTCTCTCTCTCTCTGCTCAGTGCGTGACAAACGACTCTATAAAATGTGCGATACAATGAACATTTAATTGAATTATACACATTTGATTGGAACCAGACGGTAGCCCTCTGAGGGTCACACACACACACACACACACACACACACACACACACACACACACACACACACACACACACACACACACACACACACACACACACACACACACACACACACACACACACACACACACACACACACACACACACACCTCCCATCGTTCCACTTCTGGATTCAGGAGCCACAGAGCCAGGGAGTCTGTCTCCACACCCCGGGGACCGTTACAAGCATGTTTCCTGTAGTAACCTAAAGCAAAAACAACATACAGTTATATTGTTTTTTATTTTGGTGTTTTTTTATTCTATTAAATACATTGGAATGGTTAGGGTTAAATGTGAGTCAACCCTGCTTTGAGGGTCTATAGGACTGTATACATTTTTAAAAACCTTTTATTGCCGTGACAGTATCTCTACTCTATCCGACACAGTGAGTTTGGGATCTGTACTAACGGTCCACTTAGTATTATCTGTTTAACTCCGTATGAAAGGATTTCAAATAGTATTTGAACCCAGGTCTGAAGATCACACAGATCACTAGCCAGAGGGAACAAGAAGCATCGTGTGTGTGTGTGTGTGTGTGTGTGTGTGTGTGTGTGTGTGTGTGTGTGTGTGTGTGTGTGTGTGTGTGTGTGTGTGTGTGTGTGTGTGTGTGTGTGTGTGTGTGTGTGTGTGTGTGGAGAATTCATAGCCAGGGGCATTGTCTTACGTCAGACAGTGAAATCATTCCAATGCACTGATCTGTCTCGTATCTCACAGACAGTAACGTGTGAATCAAAAGAAGGCCGGCTACAACGTGCTGTCTAACATGTCTAAATATTACCGAGATGACATCGTCTGCTGAGACCTATTTTCTGCCTCAAAACCGTCAATGAATCGAAGCTAAAACAATACGCCTGTGAATAATGCTATCTAGCTAGATAACTAGCAACACTGCCTTCAGTATTCAGACACCTGGACTTTTTACACATTGTGTTACAGCCGGACTTTAAAATGGATCAAATTGAGATCTGTTTGTTTTGTTGTCACTGGCCTACGCACAATAACCCTTCATGTCAAAGTGGAATTATGTTTTTAATAAATGTTTACAAATGAAAAGCTGAAATGTCTTGAGTCAATAAGTATTCAGCTCCTTTGTTACGGCAAGTCTAAATATGTTCAGGAGTAAACATTGAGAGAAGGCTAAGAGTGTGCAAGGCTGTCAAACGGTGGCTACTTTGAAGAATCTAAAATATAACATATGATTTGATTTGTTTAACACTTGTTTGGTTGCTACATGATTCCATGTATGTTATTTCTGTTGACTGGTACACAAGACACACACGACACACACACAGGACACACACACACAGGACACACAGGACACACACACAGGACACACACACACAGGACACACAGGACACACACACACGACACACACAGGACACACACACACAGGACACACAGGACACACACACACGACACACACAGGACACACACACACGACACACACAGGACACACACACACACAGGACACACACACACACAGGACACACACACACACAGGACACACACACACACACACAGGACACACACAGGACACACACACACAGACACACACACACACAGGAGACACACACAGGACACACACACAGGACACACACACAGGACACAGGACACACACAGGACACACACACAGGACACACACACAGGACACACACACAGGACACACACACAGGACACACACACAGGACATAATAATAATAATAATATATGCCATTTAGCAGACGCTTTTATCCAAAGCGACTTACAGTCATGTGTGCATACATTCTACGTATGGGTGGTCCCGGGGATCGAACCCACTACCCTGGCATTACAAGCGCCATGCTCTACCAACTGAGCTACAGAAGGACCACTACAGAAGCTACAGAAGGACACACACACAGGACGCACACACAGGACACACAGTCACTCTGCCCTCCTCTCATAACTCATAATGTTCCGCAAGTTACTCATTCTAACTTGTTCTTCACTCCATTCTAAGTCAGTGACATCGTTGGATTCTCTCCCACTGCCTGCCTTCTGACAGCCTGACAGCCTGCTGGGTACGGGGAGGGAACGGTCACCCTGCTAGGTACGGGGAGGGAACGGTCACCCTGCTAGGTACGGGGAGGGAACGGTCTCCCTGCTAGGTACGGGGAGGGAACGGTCTCCCTGCTAGGTACGGGGAGGGAACGGTCTCCCTGCTAGGTACGGGGAGGGAACGGTCTCCCTGCTAGGTACGGGGAGGGAACGGTCTCCCTGCTAGGTACGGGGAGGGAACGGTCTCCCTGCTAGGTACGGGGAGGGAACGGTCACCCTGCTAGGTACGGGGAGGGAACGGTCTCCCTGCTAGGTACGGGAGGGAACGGTCTCCCTGCTAGGTACGGGAGGGAACGGTCACCCTGCTAGGTACGGGGAGGGAACGGTCTCCCTGCTAGGTACGGGAGGGAACGGTCACCCTGCTAGGTACGGGGAGGGAACGGTCACCCTGCTAGGTACGGGGAGGGAACGGTCACCCTGCTAGGTACGGGGAGGGAACGGTCTCCCTGCTAGGTACGGGGAGGGAACGGTCACCCTGCTAGGTACGGGAGGGAACGGTCACCCTGCTAGGTACGGGAGGGAACGGTCACCCTGCTAGGTACGGGGAGGGAACGGTCACCCTGCTAGGTACGGGGAGGGAACGGTCACCCTGCTAGGTACGGGGAGGGAACGGTCACCCTGCTAGGTACGGGGAGGGAACGGTCACCCTGCTAGGTACGGGGAGGGAACGGTCACCCTGCTAGGTACGGGGAGGGAACGGTCTCCCTGCTAGGTACGGGGAGGGAACGGTCACCCTGCTAGGTACGGGGAGGGAACGGTCACCCTGCTAGGTACGAGGAGGGAACGGTCACCCTGCTAGGTACGAGGAGGGAACGGTCACCCTGCTAGGTACGGGAGGGAACGGTCTCCCTGCTAGGTACTGGGGGAGGGAACGGTATCCCTGCTAGGTACGGGAGGGAACGGTCACCCTGCTAGGTACGGGGAGGGAACGGTCACCCTGCTAGGTACGGGAGGGAACGGTCTCCCTGCTAGGTACGGGAGGGAACGGTATCCCTGCTAGGTACGGGGAGGGAACGGTCACCCTGCTAGGTACGGGAGGGAACGGTCACCCTGCTAGGTACGGGAGGGAACGGACACCCTGCTAGGTACGGGGGGGAGGGAACGGTCACCCTGCTAGGTACGGGGAGGGAACGGTCACCCTGCTAGGTACGGGAGGGAACGGTCACCCTGCTAGGTACGGGAGGGAACGGTCACCCTGCTAGGATACGGGAGGGGAACGGTCACCCTGCTAGGTACGGGGAGGGAACGGTCACCCTGCTAGGTACGGGGAGGGAACGGTCACCCTGCTAGGTACGGGGAGGGAACAGTCTCCCTGCTAGGTACGGGGAGGGAACGGTCACCCTGCTAGGTACGGGGAGGGAACGGTCACCCTGCTAGGTACGGGGAGGGAACGGTCACCCTGCTAGGTACGGGGAGGGAACGGTCACCCTGCTAGGTACGGGGAGGGAACGGTCACCCTGCTGGGTACGGGGAGGGAACGGTCACCCTGCTAGGTACGGGGAGGGAACGGTCTCCCTGCTAGGTACGGGGAGGGAACGGTCACCCTGCTAGGTACGGGGAGGGAACGGTCACCCTGCTAGGTACGGGGAGGGAACGATCACCCTACTAGGTACGGGGAGGGAACGATCACCCTACTAGGTACGGGGAGGGAACGATCTCCTTTACAAATACAAATACAATCGCTCTGTAAAACCTGACCTTATGGTCTCCCTCTGAAAGCCGGTTAGGCCTGCAAGTCTGGAGGGACCTCGATCATCTCTCTACTCTAATTTGACACACTGCCTTCTCTGCTCAGCTTGTGATCCAGGGTGAGAAGACATTTAAAACAAGACACAGCACTGTGAGGAGAGAGAGACAGAGACACGCCAGACACTCCATCACCATCCAGGGGAGCTGAGAGCAAGGGAGAGAGGGATGGAGGGATGGAGGGAAGGAGGGAGGGAGAGAAGGATGGAGGGAAGGAGGGAGGGAGAGAAGGATGGAGGGAAGGAGGGAGGGAGAGAAGGATGGAGGGAAGGAGGGAGGGAGAGAAGGATGGAGGGAAGGAGGGAGGGAGAGAAGGATGGAGGGAAGGAGGGAGGGAGAGAAGGATGGAGGAAGATAAAGGAGAGAGAAGGAAGGAGGAGCGAGAGGGAGGAGGGACACCTGGGGAAAGAGGATGAATAGGAAAGAAGAGAGGGAGAGAGAGAGAGAGAGAGAGGAAGGAGAGTGAGAGAGAGAAAGGAGAGAGAGCGAGACAAGTAGATGACCAGATCATTAGTTAGCGTAGCTCTTGTCAACATCACAGTCTCTCTGTCATGTTTGTCATTTATTATCATGTCTTGTCCCTGTGCTCCCCATTCTATTCGTTTCCCTCTGCTGGTCTTATTAGGTTCTTTCCCTCTTTCTATCCCTCTCTCTCCCCCTCCCTCTCTCACTCTCTCGCTCTCTCTTCTCTCTATCGTTCCGTTCCTGCTCCCAGCTGTTCCTATTCCCCTAATCATCATTTAGTCTTCCCACACCTGTTCCCGATCCTTTCCCCTGATTAGAGTCCCTATTTCTTCCTTTGTGTTCCGTTCCTGTCCCGTCGGTTCCGTGTTTAGAATTCACCGTGCTGTGATTGTGTATCGCCCTGTCCTGTCGTGTTTTTGCCTTCATCAGATGCTGCGTGTGAGCAGGTGTCTCTGTCAGCTACGGCCTGCGCCTACCCGAAGCGACCTGCAGTCTGTGGCCGCTTCTCCTGTTATTCCCCTCTACAGACTAGAGGATTTCTGTTATTCCCTGTTTGGACATTTCCTGTTAAGGATTCAGGATTTGTCGTTTTCTGTTTGGACTTGAATAAACTCTGTTTCTGTTAAGTCGCTTTTGGGTCCTCTTTCACCTGCATGACAGAAGGAACCGACCAAGGAATGGACCCAGCGACTTCAGACGCTCGTTACACTGCCGTCAAGATCCAAGGAGCCATGCTCGGCAGACACGAGCAGGAATTGTCTGCTGCTCGCCATGCCGTGGAGAACCTGGCCGCTCAGGTTTCCGACCTCTCTGGACAGTTCCAGAGTCTACGTCTCGTGCCACCTGTTACTTCCTGGCCTGCCGAGCCTCCAGAACCTAGGGTTAATAACCCACCTTGCTACTCCGGGCAGCCCACTGAATGCCGCTCCTTTCTCACGCAGTGTGAGATTGTGTTTCTCTCCAACCCAACACATACTCTAGAGAGAGAGCTCGGGTTGCTTACGTCATTTCACTCCTTACTGGCCGGGCTCGAGAATGGGGCACAGCTATCTGGGAGGCAAGGGCTGATTGCTCTAACAAGTTCCAGAACTTTAAAGAGGAGATGATTCGGGTTTTTGACCGTTCAGTTTTTGGTAGGGAGGCTTCTAGGGCCCTGGCTTCCTTATGCCAAGGTGAACGGTCCATAACGGATTATTCTATTGAGTTTCGCACTCTTGCTGCCTCTAGTGAGTGGAACGAGCCGGCGCTGCTCGCTGCCGTTTTCTGGAGGGACTCCACGCAGTGGTTAAGGATGAGATTCTCTCCCGGGAGGTTCCTTCAGATGTGGACTCTTTGATTGCTCTCGCCATCCGCATAGAACGACGGGTAGATCTTCGTCACCGGGCTCGTGGAAGAGAGCTCGCATCAACGGTGTTTCCCTGCTCCGCATCGCAACCATCTCCCTCCTCTGGCTTTGAGACTGAGCCCATGCAGCTGGGAGGGATTCGCATCTCGACTAAGGAGAGGGAACGGAGGATCACCAACCGCCTGTGCCTCTATTGCGGAGTTGCTGGACATTTTGTTAATTCATGTCCAGTAAGAGGCCAGAGCCCATCAGTAAGCGGAGGGCTACTGGTGAGCGCTACTACTCAGGTCTCTTCATCTAGATCTTGTACTACTATGTCGGTCCATCTACGCTGGACCGGTTCGGGTGCTACATGCAGTGCCTTGATTGACTCTGGGGCTGAGGGTTGTTTCATGGACGAAGCATGGGTTCGGAAACATAACATTCCTTTCAGACCGTTAGACAAGCCTACGCCCATGTTTGCCTTAGATGGTAGTCATCTTCCCAGTATCAAATTTGAGACACTACCTTTAACTCTCACAGTATCTGGTAACCACAGTGAGACTATTTCTTTTTTGATTTTCCGTTCACCGTTTACACCTGTTGTTTTGGGTCATCCCTGGCTAGTATGTCATAATCCTTCTATTAATTGGTCTAGTAATTCTATCCTATCCTGGAACGTTTCTTGTCATGTGAAGTGTTTAATGTCTGCCATCCCTCCCGTTTCTTCTGTCCCTACTTCTCAGGAGGAACCTGGCGATTTGACAGGAGTGCCGGAGGAATATCATGATCTGCGCACGGTCTTCAGTCGGTCCCGAGCCAACTCCCTTCCTCCTCACCGGTCGTATGATTGTAGTATTGATCTCCTTCCGGGGACCACTCCTCCTCGAGGTAGACTATACTCTCTGTCGGCTCCCCGACGTAAGGCTCTCGAGGATTATTTGTCTGTGTCTCTTGACGCCGGTACCATAGTGCCTTCTTCTTCTCCGGCCGGGGCGGGGTTCTTTTGTTAAGAAGAAGGACGGTACTCTGCGCCCCTGCGTGGATTATCGAGGGCTGAATGACATAACGGTTAAGAATCGTTATCCGCTTCCCCTTATGTCATCAGCCTTCGAGATTCTGCAGGGAGCCAGGTGCTTTACTAAGTTGGACCTTCGTAACGCTTACCATCTCGTGCGCATCAGAGAGGGGGACGAGTGGAAAACGGCGTTTAACACTCCGTTAGGGCATTTTGAGTACCGGGTTCTGCCGTTCGGTCTCGCCAATGCGCCAGCTGTTTTTCAGGCATTAGTTAATGATGTTCTGAGAGACATGCTGAACATCTTTGTTTTTGTCTATCTTGACGATATCCTGATTTTTTCTCCGTCACTCGAGATTCATGTTCAGCACGTTCGACGTGTTCTACAGCGCCTTTTAGAGAATTGTCTCTACGTAAAGGCTGAGAAGTGCTCTTTTCATGTCTCCTCCGTTACTTTTCTCGGTTCCGTTATTTCCGCTGAAGGCATTCAGATGGATTCCGCTAAGGTCCAAGCTGTCAGTGATTGGCCCGTTCCAAGGTCACGTGTCGAGTTGCAGCGCTTTTTAGGTTTCGCTAATTTCTATCGGCGTTTCATTCGTAATTTCGGTCAAGTTGCTGCCCCTCTCACAGCTCTTACTTCTGTCAAGACGTGTTTTAAGTGGTCCGGGTTCCGCCCAGGAGCTTTTGATCTTCTAAAAGAACGTTTTACGTCCGCTCCTATCCTCGTTACTCCTGACGTCACTAGACAATTCATTGTCGAGGTTGACGCTTCAGAGGTAGGCGTGGGAGCCATTCTATCCCAGCTTCCAGTCTGACGATAAGGTTCATCCTTGCGCTTATTTTTCTCATCGCCTGTCGCCATCTGAGCGCAACTATGATGTGGGTAACCGTGAACTGCTCGCCATCCGCTTAGCCCTAGGCGAATGGCGACAGTGGTTGGGGGGCGACCGTTCCTTTGTCGTTTGGACAGACCATAAGAACCTTGAGTACATCCGTTCTGCCAAACGACTTAATGCCCGTCAAGCTCGTTGGGCGTTGTTTTTCGCTCGTTTCGAGTTTGTGATTTCTTACCGTCCGGGTAGCAAGAACACCAAGCCTGATGCCTTATCCCGTCTGTTTAGTTCTTCTGTGGCTTCTACTGATCCCGAGGGATTCTTCCTTATGGGCGTGTTGTCGGGTTAACAGTCTGGGGAATTGAAAGACAGGTTAAGCAAGCACTCACGCACACTGCGTCGCCGCGCTGTCCTAGTAACCTCCTTTTCGTTCCTGTTTCCACTCGCCTGGCTGTTCTTCAGTGGGCTCACTCTGCCAAGTTAGCTGGTCATCCCGGTGTTCGAGGCACTCTTGCGTCAGCGCTTTTTGGTGGCCGACTCAGGAGCGTGACACGCGCCGTTTCGTGGCTGCTTGTTCGGACTGCGCGCAGACTAAGTCGGGTAACTCTCCTCCTGCCGGTCGTCTCAGACCGCTCCCATTCCTTCTCGACCATGGTCTCACATCGCCTTAGACTTCATTACCGGTCTGCCTTTGTCTGCGGGAAGACTGTGAGAGCCGCCAATAAACGCAGGATTAAGAGTCCAAGGTATTGTTGCGGCCAGAGAGTGTGGCTTTCCACTCGCAACCTTCCTCTTACGACAGCTTCTCGTAAGTTGACTCCGCGGTTCATTGGTCCGTTCCGTGTCTCCCAGGTCGTCAATCCTGTCGCTGTGCGACCCTGCTTCTTCCGCGACATCTTCGTCGCGTCCATCCTGTCTTCCATGTCTCCTGTGTTAAGCCCTTTCTTCGCACCCCCGTTCGTCTTCCCTCCCCCCCTCCCGTCCTTGTCGAGAGCGCACCTATTTACAAGGTACATAAGATCATGGACATGCGTTCTCGGGGACGGGGTCACCAATACTTAGTGGATTGGGAGGGTTACGGTCCTGAGGAGAGGAGTTGGGTTCCGTCTCGGGACGTGCTGGACCGTTCACTCATCGATGATTTCCTCCGTTGCCGCCAGGATTCCTCCTCGAGTGCGCCAGGAGGCGCTCGGTGAGTGGGGGGGGTACTGTCATGTTTGTCATTTATTATCATGTCTTGTCCCTGTGCTCCCCATTCTATTCGTTTCCCTCTGCTGGTCTTATTAGGTTCTTTCCCTCTTTCTATCCCTCTCTCCCCCTCCCTCTCTCACTCTCTCGCTCTCTCTTCTCTCTATCGCTCCGTTCCTGCTCCCAGCTGTTCCTATTCCCTAATCATCATTTAGTCTTCCCACACCTGTTCCCGATCCTTTCCCCTGATTAGAGTCCCTATTTCTTCCTTTGTGTTCCGTTCCTGTCCCATTCGGTTCCGTGTTTAGAATTCACCGTGCTGTGATTGTGTATCGCCCTGTCCTGTCGTGTTTTTGCCTTCATCAGATGCTGCGTGTGAGCAGGTGTCTCTGTCAGCTACGGCCTGCGCCTACCCGAAGCGACCTGCAGTCTGTGGCCGCTTCTCCTGTTATTCCCCTCTACAGACTAGAGGATTTCTGTTATTCCCTGTTTGGACATTTCCTGTTAAGGATTCAGGATTTGTCGTTTTCTGTTTGGACTTGAATAAACTCTGTTTCTGTTAAGTCGCTTTTGGGTCCTCTTTCACCTGCATGACACTCTCCAGTATGGTAATCCTGAATTTATAGATTATGATATTCCTCTGTGGATAAGAGAGTTATAGCTCACCTGGGACTTTCTCTCACCAACTCCTCAACTCATACACAACACCTTAACACACACACTGGTTCCCAGGTCCGTAAAACTTCTCTCTCTCTCTAAGGAGACACCTACAGCTGAAACACAGCTCCTTAGCCCTCACTGTCGTGTCCATGTTCTTTAAAACTTCTCTCTCTCTCTCTAAGGAGACACCTACAGCTGAAACACAGCTCCTTAGCCCTCACTGTCGTGTCCATGTTCTTTAAAACTTCTCTCTCTCTCTCTCTCTCTCTCTCTAAGGAGACACCTACAGCTGAAACACAGCTCCTTAGCCCTCACTGTCGTGTCCATGTTCTTTAAAACTTCTCTCTCTCTCTCTCTCTAAGGAGACACCTACAGCTGAAACACAGCTCCTTAGCCCTCACTGTCATGCCCATGTTCTTTAAAACTTCTCTCTCTCTCTCTAAGGAGACACCTACAGCTGAAACACAGCTCCTTAGCCCTCACTGTCGTGTCCATGTTCTTTAAAACTTCTCTCTCTCTCTCTCTCTCTAAGGAGACACCTACAGCTGAAACACAGCTCCTTAGCCCTCACTGTCGTGCCCATGTTCTTTAAAACTTCTCTCTCTCTCGCTCTCTCTAAGGAGACACCTACAGTTGAAACACAGCTCCTTAGCCCTCACTGTCGTGTCCATGTTCTTTAAAACCTCTCTCTCTCTCTCTCTCTCTCTCTCTCTCTCTCTCTCTCTCTCTCTCTAAGGAGACACCTACAGTTGAAACACAGCTCCTTAGCCCTCACTGTCGTGTCCATGTTCTTTAAAACAGAGAGAGATCGTCCATCAGACCATTCTATTAAACCTGTAGGACCCAGTGTCACCCATTTACACTGATCCCAAATGGACCCATATTCCCTATGTAGTGCCCTGCTTTAGAGCAGAGCAAGTTGTGCAATTTGGGCCACAACCGCTGTGTCCTAGTTTGTTTTATCCGCTTAATGTTTGCAGTAACTTTGGACTTGACAGCGATGCTCCGGTCAAAGTACAATGTGTAGGAGAAAAATCAGTTGCAATATTCAGTGTTTCTTTTGAAGTGCACAAAACTAACTATCCCCTTTAAAAAGGGCTCTGGGCTTTAGCTGGGTAATCATATTCCCTGTTATCAAGAGCTCGTTAAGAGGTTTGTTAGGCTCGTTGTGAAGGCTCGTTGAGAGGACTCGTTATCACCGGCGGCTTGGTGAGACAGTGTGTTATCTCCTGATAACCGACGGCACACACAAACTCACAGTTTGACTCCAAGCTCATCAGGCACAAGACATTCACCAACAGCACAGGGGTGCTATTACAAAACTGTACGCGCTGGTTGGAGACTCTGGAGAGAGGTGGTCATGTGTTTCACTGGCTGAGAGGACGGGTGTAGACTCTGTAGAGAGGTGGCCATGTGTTTTAGTGGCTGAGAGGATGGGCGTAGACCCTGTAGAGAGGTGGTAATGTGTTTCAGTGGGTGAGAGGACGGGGTGTAGACCCTGTAGAGAGGTGGCCATGTGTTTTAGTGGCTGAGAGGATGGGCGTAGACCCTGTAGAGAGGTGGTAATGTGTTTCAGTGGGTGAGAGGACGGGTGTAGACCCTGTAGAGAGGTGGTAATGTGTTTCAGTGGGTGAGAGGACGGGTGTAGACTCTGTAGAGAGGTGGTAATGTGTTTCAGTGGGTGAGAGGACGGTTGTAGACTCTGTAGAGAGGTGGTCATGTGTTTCAGTGGGTGAGAGGACGGGTGTAGACCCTGTAGAGAGGTGGTAATGTGTTTCAGTGGGTGAGAGGACGGGTGTAGACTCTGTAGAGAGGTGGTAATGTGTTTCAGTGGGTGAGAGGAGGTGGTAATGGTTGTAGACTCTGAGAGAGGTGGTCATGTGTTTTAGTGGGTGAGAGGACGGGTGTAGACTCTGTAGAGAGGTGGTAATGTGTTTCAGTGGGTGAGAGGACGGTTGGAGACCCTGTAGAGAGGTGGTCATGTGTTTCAGTGGGTGAGAGGATGGGCGTAGACCCTGTAGAGAGGTGGCCATGTGTTTTAGTGGGTGAGAGGACGGGGTGTAGACCCTGTAGAGAGGTGGTCATGTGTTTCAGTGGCTGAGAGGACGGGTGTAGACTCTGTAGAGAGGTGGTCATGTGTTTTAGTGGGTGAGAGGACGGGTGTAGACCCTGTAGAGAGGTGGTCACGTGGCTCAGAACATGATGCAGCAACACCAAGCCATGACAAGGTTCAATTCCAGCATTCATTACAAACCCTACTCATATCTAACATGTTGACTCAGGCAGCGTAAGTTCAGTTGTTTTGGATAAAAGCCACTCAGTGGCATGTGTGATCATATCCTCATTATGTTATTAGGCTGTAACTATGGTGAAGAGTACTTCCTGGTCAGGGTCATGGTGTTTTGGACAGTCACATCACATGACCTGGATTTGAACCTTGAGCTTTTTCCATTAAAACGGTCCCCTTTTGTTGTTATGGCAGATGGTCCAGCACCATCCTCAGATAATGGCTTTCATTTTGGTGTAATGGGAGAGGGAGAGGAACCAAACAGAGGGAGAGGCTGCTCTCAGACAGACAGCAGTAGGACAGGCTGCTCTCAGACAGACAGCAGTAGGACAGGCTGCTCTCAGACAGACAGCAGTAGGACAGGCTGCTCTCAGACAGACAGCAGTAGGACGGACTAAACAGAGGGAGAGGCTGCTCTCAGACAGACAGCAGTAGGACAGGCTGCTCTCAGACAGACAGCAGTAGGACAGGCTGTTCTCAGTAGGACAGGCTGTTCTCAGACAGCAGTAGGACAGGCTGTTCTCAGACAGCAGTAGGGACTAAACAGAGGAGAGGCTGTTCTCAGACAGACAGCAGTAGGACGGACTAAACAAAGGGAGAGGACTCTCAGACAGACAGCAGTAGTACAGGCTGCTCTCAGACAGACAGCAGTAGGACGGACTAAACAGAGGGAGAGGCTGCTCCTAGACAGACAGCAGTAGGACAGGCTGCTCTCAGACAGACAGCAGTAGGACAGGCTGCTCTCAGACAGACAGCAGTAGGACAGACTAAGCAGAGGGAATCCCATCTCAGGTATTGGTGGTGTTTTTCCATTACAGGACACAGTGTGATGCCAGATACCTTGTTAATGTCTTTCCATTACAGGACAGTGTGATGCCAGATACCTTGTTAATGTCTTTCCATTACAGGACAGTGTGATGCCAGATACCTTGTTAATGTCTTTTCCATTACAGGACACAGTGTGATGCCAGATACCTTGTTAATGTCTTTCCATTACAGGACACAGTGTGATGCCAGATACCTTGTTAATGTCTTTCCATTACAGGACACAGTGTGATGCCAGATACCTTGTTAATGTCTTTCCATTACAGGACACAGTGTGATGCCAGATACCTTGTTAATGTCTTTCCATTACAGGACACAGTGTGATGCCAGATACCTTGTTAATGTCTTTCCATTACAGGACACAGTGTGATGCCAGATACCTTGTTAATGTCTTTCCATTACAGGACACAGTGTGATGCCAGATACCTTGTTAATGTCTTTCCATTACAGGACAGTGTGTGATGCCAGATACCTTGTTAATGTCTTTCCATTACAGGACACAGTGTGATGCCAGATACCTTGTTAATGTCTTTCCATTACAGGACACAGTGTGATGCCAGATACCTTGTTAATGTCTTTCCATTACAGGACACAGTGTGATGCCAGATACCTTGTTAATGTCTTTCCATTACAGGACACAGTGTGATGCCAGATACCTTGTTAATGTCTTTCCATTACAGGACAGTGTGATGCCAGATACCTTGTTAATGTCTTTTCCATTACAGGACACAGTGTGATGCCAGATACCTTGTTAATGTCTTCCATTACAGGACACAGTGTGATGCCAGATACCTTGTTAATGTCTTTCCATTACAGGACACAGTGTGATGCCAGATACCTTGTTAATGTCTTTCCATTACAGGACACAGTGTGATGCCAGATACCTTGTTAATGTCTTTCCATTACAGGACACAGTGTGATGCCAGATACCTTGTTAATGTCTTTCCATTACAGGACACAGTGTGATGCCAGATACCTTTGTTAATGTCTTTCCATTACAGGACACAGTGTGATGCCAGATACCTTGTTAATGTCTTTTCCATTACAGGACACAGTGTGATGCCAGATACCTTGTTAATGTCTTTCCATTACAGGACACAGTGTGATGCCAGATACCTTGTTAATGTCTTTTCCATTACAGGACACAGTGTGATGCCAGATACCTTGTTAATGTCTTTCCATTACAGGACACAGTGTGATGCCAGATACCTTGTTAATGTCTTTCCATTACAGGACACAGTGTGATGCCAGATACCTTGTTAATGTCTTTCCATTACAGGACACAGTGTGATGCCAGATACCTTGTTAATGTCTTTCCATTACAGGACACAGTGTGATGCCAGATACCTTGTTAATGTCTTTCCATTACAGGACAGTGTGATGCCAGATACCTTGTTAATGTACTAGATGTGGTTTGTTGCAGCTTGTTTCAGGTCAAGACAGAGGCTGAGAGGCTTGCTGAATAGGAGGAGTCTGCTGTGTAGGGAGGAGTCTGCTGTGTAGGAGGAGTCTGCTGTGTAGGGGGGTCTGC
>NW_025748597.1:0-17500 GCF_021184085.1 Oncorhynchus gorbuscha
TGTATCAGTGTGTGGAGGGACTGTATCAGTGTGGAGGGACTGTATCAGTGTGGAGGGACTGTATCAGTGTGTGGAGGGACTGTATCAGTGTGGAGGGACTGTATCAGTGTGTGGAGGGACTGTATCAGTGTGTGGAGGGACTGTATCAGTGTGAGGAGGGACTGTATCAGTGTGGAGGGACTGTATCAGTGTGGAGGGACTGTATCAGTGTGTGGAGGGACTGTATCAGTGTGGAGGGACTGTATCAGTGTGGAGGGACTGTATCAGTGTGGAGGGACTGTATCAGTGTGGAGGGACTGTATCAGTGTGGAGGGACTGTATCAGTGTGGAGGGACTGTATCAGTATGTGGAGGGACTGTATCAGTGTGAGGAGGGACTGTATCCGTGTGGAGGGACTGTATCAGTGTGGAGGGACTGTATCAGTGTGGAGGGACTGTATCAGTGTGGAGGGACTGTATCAGTGTGGAGGGACTGTATCAGTGTGGAGGGACTGTATCAGTGTGGAGGGACTGTATCAGTGTGGAGGGACTGTATCAGTGTGGAGGGACTGTATCAGTGTGGAGGGACTGTATCAGTGTGGAGGGACTGTATCAGTGTGAGGAGGGACTGTATCAGTGTGGAGGGACTGTATCAGTGGGAGGGACTGTATCAGTGTGTGGAGGGACTGTATCAGTGTGGAGGGACTGTATCAGTGTGGAGGGACTGTATCAGTGTGGAGGGACTGTATCCGTGTGGAGGGACTGTATCAGTGTGGAGGGACTGTATCAGTGTGGAGGGACTGTATCAGTGTGTGGAGGGACTGTATCGTGTGGAGGGACTGTATCAGTGAATCAGTGTGGAGGGACTGTATCAGTGTGTGGAGGGACTGTATCAGTGTGGAGGGACTGTATCAGTGTGGAGGGACTGTATCAGTGTGGAGGGACTGTATCAGTGTGGAGGGACTGTATCAGTGTGTGGAGGGACTGTATCCGTGTGGAGGGACTGTATCAGTGTGGAGGGACTGTATCAGTGTGGAGGGACTGTATCAGTGTGGAGGGACTGTATCAGTGTGGAGGGACTGTATCAGTGTGGAGGGACTGTATCTGTGTGGAGGGACTGTATCAGTGTGGAGGGACTGTATCAGTGTGGAGGGACTGTATCAGTGTGTGGAGGGACTGTATCAGTGTGGAGGGACTGTATCAGTGTGGAGGGACTGTATCAGTGTGGAGGGACTGTATCAGTGTGTGGAGGGACTGTATCAGTGTGGAGGGACTGTATCAGTGTGGAGGGACTGTATCAGTGTGGAGGGACTGTATCAGTGTGGAGGGACTGTATCAGTGTGTGGAGGGACTGTATCAGTGTGTGGAGGGACTGTATCAGTGTGGAGGGACTGTGGAGGGATCAGTGTGGAGGGACTGTATCAGTGTGGAGGGGAGTGTGTGGGGACTGTATCAGTGTGGAGGGACTGTATCAGTGTGGAGGGACTGTATCAGGTGTGGAGGGACTGTATCAGTGTGGAGGGACTGTATCAGTGTGGAGGGACTGTATCAGTGTGGAGGGACTGTATCAGTGTGGAGGGACTGTATCAGTGTGGAGGGACTGTATCAGTGTGGAGGGACTGTATCAGTGTGGAGGGACTGTATCAGTGTGGAGGGACTGTATCAGTGTGGAGGGACTGTATCAGTGTGGAGGGACTGTATCAGTGTGGAGGGACTGTATCAGTGTGGAGGGACTGTATCAGTGTGGAGGGACTGTATCAGTGTGAGGAGGGACTGTATCAGTGTGAGGAGGGACTGTATCAGTGTGGAGGGACTGTATCAGTGTGGAGGGACTGTATCAGTGTGGAGGGACTGTGGAGGGACTGTATCAGTGTGGAGGGACTGTATCAGTGTGGAGGGACTGTATCAGTGTGGAGGGACTGTATCAGTGTGGAGGGACTGTATCAGTGTGAGGAGGGACTGTATCAGTGTGAGGAGGGACTGTATCAGTGTGGAGGGACTGTATCAGTGTGAGGAGGGACTGTATCAGTGTGGAGGGACTGTATCAGTGTGGAGGGACTGTATCAGTGTGGAGGGACTGTATCAGTGTGTGGAGGGACTGTATCAGTGTGGAGGGACTGTATCAGTGTGGAGGGACTGTATCAGTGTGGAGGGACTGTATCAGTGTGGAGGACTGGAGGGACTATCAGTGTGGAGGGACTGTATCAGTGTGGAGGGACTGTATCAGGGACTGTGTGGAGGGACTGTATCAGTGTGGAGGGACTGTATCAGTGTGGAGGGACTGTATCAGTGTGGAGAGGACTGTATCAGTGTGGAGGGACTGTCATGGAGGGACTGTATCAGTGTGTGGAGGGACTGTATCAGTGTGGAGAGGACTGTATCAGTGAGGGACTGTATCAGTGTGGAGGGACTGTATCAGTGTGGAGGGACTGTATCAGTGTGGAGGGACTGTATCAGTGTGGAGGACTGTATCAGTGTGGAGGGGAGTGTGGGGACTGTATCAGTGTGTGGAGGGACTGTATCAGTGTGGAGGGACTGTATCAGTGTGGAGGGACTGTATCAGTGTGGAGGACTGTATCAGTGTGGAGGGACTGTATCAGTGTGGAGGGACTGTATCAGTGTGGAGGGACTGTATCAGTGTGGAGGGACTGTATCAGGAGGGACTGTATCAGTGTGGAGGGACTGTATCAGTGTGGAGGGACTGTATCAGTGTGTGGAGGGACTGTATCAGTATCAGTGTGGAGGGACTGTATCAGTGTGGAGGGACTGTATCAGTGTGGAGGGACTGTGTGGAGGGGACTGTATCAGTGTGGAGGGACTGTGTGGAGGGACTGTATCAGTGTGAGGAGGGACTGTATCAGTGTGGAGGGTGTATCAGTGTGGAGGGACTGTATCCGTGTGGAGGACTGTATCAGTGTGGAGTATCAGTGTGTGGAGGGACTGTATCAGTGTGGAGGGACTGTGGATTTGTCATCAGTGTGTTTACTGTATCAGTGTGGAGGGATGTATCAGTGTGGAGGGACCAGTCTATCAGTGTGAGGAGGGACACAGTGTGATGGAGGGACTGTATCCGTGTGGAGGGACCAGTGTGTGGAGGAGTCAGTGTGGAGGGACATTTGTCACTGATGATGAAAGACCACCACTGATCAGTACACACTGATGATAGACCAGTCAACACACTGATGAAAGACCAGTCAACACACTGATGATAGACCAGTCAACACACTGATGAAAGACCAGTCAACACACTGATGAAAGACCAGTCAACACACTGATGATAGACCAGTCAACACACTGATGAAAGACCAGTCTACACACTGATGATAGACCAGTCAACACACTGATGATAGACCAGTCAACACACTGATTACAGACCAGTCTACACACTGATTACAGACCAGTCTACACACTGATTACAGACCAGTCTACACACTGATGATAGACCAGTCAACACACTGATGACCGACCAGTCAACACACTGATTACAGACCAGTCTATATACTGATTACAGACCAGTCTACACACTGATGATAGACCAGTCAACACACTGATGAAAGACCAGTCTACACACTGATGAAAGACCAGTCTACACACTGATGAAAGACCAGTCTACACACTGATGAAAGACCAGTCAACACACTGATGAAAGACCAGTCTACACACTGATGATAGACCAGTCAACACACTGATGAAAGACCAGTCTACAAACTGATGATAGACCAGTCAACACACTGATGATAGACCAGTCAACACACTGATGACAGACCAGTCAACACAGTGATGTCAGACTAGTCAACACACTGATGATAGACCAGTCAACACAGTGATGTCAGACTAGTCAACACACTGATGATAGACCAGTCAACACAGTGATGTCAGACTAGTCAACACACTGATGATAGACCAGTCAACACACTGAAGATAGACCAGTCAACACACTGATGATAGACCAGTCTACATACTGATAACATACCAGTCAACACACTGATGATAGACCAGTCAACACACTGATGATAGACCAGTCAACACACTGATGAATGACCAGCCAACACACTGATGATAGACCAGTCAACACACTGATGATAGACCAGTCAACACACTGATGATAGACCAGTCAACACACTGATGACCGACCAGTCAACACACTGATTACAGACCAGTCTACACACTGATTACAGACCAGTCTATACACTGATTACAGACCAGTCTACACACTGATGATAGACCAGTCAACACACTGATGACCGACCAGTCAACACACTGATTACAGACCAGTCTACATACTGATTACAGACCAGTCTACACACTGATTACAGACCAGTCTACACACTGATGATAGACCAGTCAACACACTGATGAAAGACCAGTCTACATACTGATGATAGACCAGTCAACACACTGATGATAGACCAGTCAACACACTGATTACAGACCAGTCTACACACTGATTACAGACCAGTCTACACACTGATTACAGACCAGTCTACACACTGATGATAGACCAGTCAACACACTGATGACCGACCAGTCAACACACTGATTACAGACCAGTCTATATACTGATTACAGACCAGTCTACACACTGATGATAGACCAGTCAACACACTGATGAAAGACCAGTCTACACACTGATGAAAGACCAGTCTACACACTGATGAAAGACCAGTCTACACACTGATGAAAGACCAGTCAACACACTGATGAAAGACCAGTCTACACACTGATGATAGACCAGTCAACACACTGATGAAAGACCAGTCTACAAACTGATGATAGACCAGTCAACACACTGATGATAGACCAGTCAACACACTGATGACAGACCAGTCAACACAGTGATGTCAGACTAGTCAACACACTGATGATAGACCAGTCAACACAGTGATGTCAGACTAGTCAACACACTGATGATAGACCAGTCAACACAGTGATGTCAGACTAGTCAACACACTGATGATAGACCAGTCAACACACTGAAGATAGACCAGTCAACACACTGATGATAGACCAGTCTACATACTGATAACATACCAGTCAACACACTGATGATAGACCAGTCAACACACTGATGATAGACCAGTCAACACACTGATGAATGACCAGCCAACACACTGATGATAGACCAGTCAACACACTGATGATAGACCAGTCAACACACTGATGATAGACCAGTCAACACACTGATGACCGACCAGTCAACACACACTGATTACAGACCAGTCTACACACTGATTACAGACCAGTCTATACACTGATTACAGACCAGTCTACACACTGATGATAGACCAGTCAACACACTGATGACCGACCAGTCAACACACTGATTACAGACCAGTCTACATACTGATTACAGACCAGTCTACACACTGATTACAGACCAGTCTACACACTGATGATAGACCAGTCAACACACTGATGAAAGACCAGTCTACACACTGATGATAGACCAGTCAACACACTGATGATAGACCAGTCAACACACTGATTACAGACCAGTCTACACACTGATTACAGACCAGTCTACACACTGATTACAGACCAGTCTACACACTGATGATAGACCAGTCAACACACTGATGACCGACCAGTCAACACACTGATTACAGACCAGTCTATATACTGATTACAGACCAGTCTACACACTGATGATAGACCAGTCAACACACTGATGAAAGACCAGTCTACACACTGATGAAAGACCAGTCTACACACTGATGAAAGACCAGTCTACACACTGATGAAAGACCAGTCAACACACTGATGAAAGACCAGTCTACACACTGATGATAGACCAGTCAACACACTGATGAAAGACCAGTCTACAAACTGATGATAGACCAGTCAACACACTGATGATAGACCAGTCAACACACTGATTACAGACCAGTCTACATACTGATTACAGACCAGTCTACACACTGATTACAGACCAGTCTACACACTGATGATAGACCAGTCAACACACTGATGAAAGACCAGTCTACACACTGATGAAAGACCAGTCTACACACTGATGAAAGACCAGTCTACACACTGATGAAAGACCAGTCAACACACTGAAGATAGACCAGTCAACACACTGATGATAGACCAGTCTACATACTGATAACATACCAGTCAACACACTGATGATAGACCAGTCAACACACTGATGATAGACCAGTCAACACACTGACGAATGACCAGCCAACACACTGATGATAGACCAGTCAACACACTGATGATAGACCAGTCAACACACTGATGATAGACCAGTCAACACACTGATGACCGACCAGTCAACACACTGATTACAGACCAGTCTACACACTGATTACAGACCAGTCTATACACTGATTACAGACCAGTCTACACACTGATGATAGACCAGTCAACACACTGATGACCGACCAGTCAACACACTGATTACAGACCAGTCTACATACTGATTACAGACCAGTCTACACACTGATTACAGACCAGTCTACACACTGATGATAGACCAGTCAACACACTGATGAAAGACCAGTCTACACACTGATGATAGACCAGTCAACACACTGATGATAGACCAGTCAACACACTGATTACAGACCAGTCTACACACTGATTACAGACCAGTCTACACACTGATTACAGACCAGTCTACACACTGATGATAGACCAGTCAACACACTGATGACCGACCAGTCAACACACTGATTACAGACCAGTCTATATACTGATTACAGACCAGTCTACACACTGATGATAGACCAGTCAACACACTGATGAAAGACCAGTCTACACACTGATGAAAGACCAGTCTACACACTGATGAAAGACCAGTCTACACACTGATGAAAGACCAGTCAACACACTGATGAAAGACCAGTCTACACACTGATGATAGACCAGTCAACACACTGATGAAAGACCAGTCTACAAACTGATGATAGACCAGTCAACACACTGATGATAGACCAGTCAACACACTGATTACAGACCAGTCTACATACTGATTACAGACCAGTCTACACACTGATTACAGACCAGTCTATACACTGATTACAGACCAGTCTACACACTGATGATAGACCAGTCAACACACTGATGACCGACCAGTCAACACACTGATTACAGACCAGTCTACATACTGATTACAGACCAGTCTACACACTGATTACAGACCAGTCTACACACTGATGATAGACCAGTCAACACACTGATGAAAGACCAGTCTACACACTGATGATAGACCAGTCAACACACTGATGATAGACCAGTCAACACACTGATTACAGACCAGTCTACACACTGATTACAGACCAGTCTACACACTGATTACAGACCAGTCTACACACTGATGATAGACCAGTCAACACACTGATGACCGACCAGTCAACACACTGATTACAGACCAGTCTATATACTGATTACAGACCAGTCTACACACTGATGATAGACCAGTCAACACACTGATGAAAGACCAGTCTACACACTGATGAAAGACCAGTCTACACACTGATGAAAGACCAGTCTACACACTGATGAAAGACCAGTCAACACACTGATGAAAGACCAGTCTACACACTGATGATAGACCAGTCAACACACTGATGAAAGACCAGTCTACAAACTGATGATAGACCAGTCAACACACTGATGATAGACCAGTCAACACACTGATTACAGACCAGTCTACATACTGATTACAGACCAGTCTACACACTGATTACAGACCAGTCTACACACTGATGATAGACCAGTCAACACACTGATGAAAGACCAGTCTACACACTGATGAAAGACCAGTCTACACACTGATGAAAGACCAGTCTACACACTGATGAAAGACCAGTCAACACACTGAAGATAGACCAGTCAACACACTGATGATAGACCAGTCTACATACTGATAACATACCAGTCAACACACTGATGATAGACCAGTCAACACACTGATGATAGACCAGTCAACACACTGATGAATGACCAGCCAACACACTGATGATAGACCAGTCAACACACTGATGATAGACCAGTCAACACACTGATGATAGACCAGTCAACACACTGATGACCGACCAGTCAACACACTGATTACAGACCAGTCTACACACTGATTACAGACCAGTCTATACACTGATTACAGACCAGTCTACACACTGATGATAGACCAGTCAACACACTGATGACCGACCAGTCAACACACTGATTACAGACCAGTCTACATACTGATTACAGACCAGTCTACACACTGATTACAGACCAGTCTACACACTGATGATAGACCAGTCAACACACTGATGAAAGACCAGTCTACACACTGATGATAGACCAGTCAACACACTGATGATAGACCAGTCAACACACTGATTACAGACCAGTCTACACACTGATTACAGACCAGTCTACACACTGATTACAGACCAGTCTACACACTGATGATAGACCAGTCAACACACTGATGACCGACCAGTCAACACACTGATTACAGACCAGTCTACACACTGATTACAGACCAGTCTACACACTGATGATAGACCAGTCAACACACTGATGAAAGACCAGTCTACACACTGATGAAAGACCAGTCTACACACTGATGAAAGACCAGTCTACACACTGATGAAAGACCAGTCTACACACTGATGAAAGACCAGTCAACACACTGATGAAAGACCAGTCTACACACTGATGAAAGACCAGTCTACACACTGATGAAAGACCAGTCAACACACTGATGAAAGACCAGTCTACACACTGATGAAAGACCAGTCTACACACTGATGAAAGACCAGTCTACACACTGATGAAAGACCAGTCTACACACTGATGAAAGACCAGTCAACACACTGATGAAAGACCAGTCTACACACTGATGAAAGACCAGTCTACACACTGATTACAGACCAGTCTACACACTGATTACAGACCAGTCAACACACTGATGAAAGACCAGTCAACACACTGATGATAGACCAGTCTACACACTGATTACAGACCAGTCTACACACTGATTACAGACCAGTCAACACACTGATGATAGACCAGTCTACACACTGATTACAGACCAGTCAACACACTGATGATAGACCAGTCTACACACTGATTACAGACAAGTCAACACACTGATGATAGACCAGTCTACACACTGATTACAGACCAGTCAACACACTGATGATAGACCAGTCTACACACTGATTACAGACCAGTCAACACACTGATGATAGACCAGTCTACACACTGATTACAGACAAGTCAACACACTGATGATAGACCAGTCTACACACTGATTACAGACCAGTCAACACACTGATGATAGACCAGTCTACACACTGATTACAGACCAGTCAACACACTGATGATAGACCAGTCTACACACTGATTACAGACCAGTCAACACACTGATGATAGACCAGTCTACACACTGATTACAGACCAGTCAACACACTGATGATAGACCAGTCTACACACTGATTACAGACCAGTCAACACACTGATGATAGACCAGTCTACACACTGATTACAGACAAGTCAACACACTGATGATAGACCAGTCTACACACTGATTACAGACCAGTCAACACACTGATGATAGACCAGTCTACACACTGATTACAGACCAGTCAACACACTGATGATAGACCAGTCTACACACTGATTACAGACCAGTCAACACACTGATGATAGACCAGTCTACACACTGATTACAGACCAGTCAACACACTGATGAAAGACCAGTCAACACACTGATGATAGACCAGTCTACACACTGATTACAGACCAGTCAACACACTGATGATAGACCAGTCTACACACTGATTACAGACCAGTCAACACACTGATGATAGACCAGTCTACACACTGATTACAGACCAGTCTACACACTGATTACAGACCAGTCAACACACTGATGAAAGACCAGTCAACACACTGATGATAGACCAGTCTACACACTGATTACAGACCAGTCTACACACTGATTACAGACCAGTCAACACACTGATGATAGACCAGTCTACACACTGATTACAGACCAGTCTACACACTGATTACAGACCAGTCAACACACTGATGAAAGACCAGTCAACACACTGATGATAGACCAGTCTACACACTGATTACAGACCAGTCTACACACTGATTACAGACCAGTCAACACACTGATGATAGACCAGTCTACACACTGATTACAGACCAGTCAACACACTGATGATAGACCAGTCTACACACTGATTACAGACCAGTCAACACACTGATGATAGACCAGTCTACACACTGATTACAGACCAGTCAACACACTGATGAAAGACCAGTCTACACACTGATGATAGACCAGTCAACACACTGATGATAGACCAGTCTACACACTGATTACAGACCAGTCAACACACTGATGAAAGACCAGTCTACACACTGATGATAGACCAGTCTACACACTGATTACAGACCAGTCAACACACTGATGAAAGACCAGTCTACACACTGATGATAGACCAGTCTACACACTGATTACAGACCAGTCTACACACTGATGATAGACCAGTCTACACACTGATTACAGACCAGTCAACACACTGATGAAAGACCAGTCTACACACTGATGATAGACCAGTCTACACACTGATTACAGACCAGTCAACACACTGATGAAAGACCAGTCTACACACTGATGATAGACCAGTCTACACACTGATTACAGACCAGTCAACACACTGATGAAAGACCAGTCAACACACTGATGATAGACCAGTCTACACACTGATTACAGACCAGTCAACACACTGATGAAAGACCAGTCTACACACTGATTACAGACCAGTCAACACACTGATGAAAGACCAGTCAACACACTGATGAAAGACCAGTCTACACACTGATGATAGACCAGTCTACACACTGATTACAGACCAGTCAACACACTGATGAAAGACCAGTCTACACACTGATTACAGACCAGTCAACACACTGATGAAAGACCAGTCTACACACTGATTACAGACCAGTCAACACACTGATGAAAGACCAGTCTACACACTGATTACAGACCAGTCTACACACTGATGATAGACCAGTCAACACACTGATGATAGACCAGTCTACACACTGATGATAGACCAGTCAACACACTGATGATAGACCAGTCAACACACTGATGATAGACCAGTCAACACACTGATGATAGACCAGTCAACACACTGATGATAGACCAGTCAACACACTGATGATAGACCAGTCTACACACTGATGATAGACCAGTCAACACACTGATGATAGACCAGTCTACACACTGATGAAAGACCAGTCAACACACTGATGATAGACCAGTCAACACACTGATGATAGACCAGTCAACACACTGATGATAGACCAGTCAACACACTGATGAAAGACCAGTCTACACACTGATTACAGACCAGTCAACACACTGATGATAGACCAGTCAACACACTGATGATAGACCAGTCAACACACTGATGATAGACCAGTCTACACACTGATGATAGACCAGTCAACACACTGATGATAGACCAGTCTACACACTGATGAAAGACCAGTCAACACACTGATGATAGACCAGTCAACACACTGATGATAGACCAGTCAACACACTGATGATAGACCAGTCTACACACTGATGATAGACCAGTCAACACACTGATGATAGACCAGTCAACACACTGATGACCGACCAGTCAACACACTGATTACAGACCAGTCTACATACTGATTACAGACCAGTCTACACACTGATTACAGACCAGTCTACACACTGATGATAGACCAGTCAACACACTGATGAAAGACCAGTCTACACACTGATGATAGACCAGTCAACACACTGATGATAGACCAGTCAACACACTGATTACAGACCAGTCTACACACTGATTACAGACCAGTCTACACACTGATTACAGACCAGTCTACACACTGATGATAGACCAGTCAACACACTGATGACCGACCAGTCAACACACTGATTACAGACCAGTCTATATACTGATTACAGACCAGTCTACACACTGATGATAGACCAGTCAACACACTGATGAAAGACCAGTCTACACACTGATGAAAGACCAGTCTACACACTGATGAAAGACCAGTCTACACACTGATGAAAGACCAGTCAACACACTGATGAAAGACCAGTCTACACACTGATGATAGACCAGTCAACACACTGATGAAAGACCAGTCTACAAACTGATGATAGACCAGTCAACACACTGATGATAGACCAGTCAACACACTGATTACAGACCAGTCTACATACTGATTACAGACCAGTCTACACACTGATTACAGACCAGTCTACACACTGATGATAGACCAGTCAACACACTGATGAAAGACCAGTCTACACACTGATGAAAGACCAGTCTACACACTGATGAAAGACCAGTCTACACACTGATGAAAGACCAGTCAACACACTGAAGATAGACCAGTCAACACACTGATGATAGACCAGTCTACATACTGATAACATACCAGTCAACACACTGATGATAGACCAGTCAACACACTGATGATAGACCAGTCAACACACTGATGAATGACCAGCCAACACACTGATGATAGACCAGTCAACACACTGATGATAGACCAGTCAACACACTGATGATAGACCAGTCAACACACTGATGACCGACCAGTCAACACACTGATTACAGACCAGTCTACACACTGATTACAGACCAGTCTATACACTGATTACAGACCAGTCTACACACTGATGATAGACCAGTCAACACACTGATGACCGACCAGTCAACACACTGATTACAGACCAGTCTACATACTGATTACAGACCAGTCTACACACTGATTACAGACCAGTCTACACACTGATGATAGACCAGTCAACACACTGATGAAAGACCAGTCTACACACTGATGATAGACCAGTCAACACACTGATGATAGACCAGTCAACACACTGATTACAGACCAGTCTACACACTGATTACAGACCAGTCTACACACTGATTACAGACCAGTCTACACACTGATGATAGACCAGTCAACACACTGATGACCGACCAGTCAACACACTGATTACAGACCAGTCTACACACTGATTACAGACCAGTCTACACACTGATGATAGACCAGTCAACACACTGATGAAAGACCAGTCTACACACTGATGAAAGACCAGTCTACACACTGATGAAAGACCAGTCTACACACTGATGAAAGACCAGTCTACACACTGATGAAAGACCAGTCAACACACTGATGAAAGACCAGTCTACACACTGATGAAAGACCAGTCTACACACTGATGAAAGACCAGTCAACACACTGATGAAAGACCAGTCTACACACTGATGAAAGACCAGTCTACACACTGATGAAAGACCAGTCTACACACTGATGAAAGACCAGTCTACACACTGATGAAAGACCAGTCAACACACTGATGAAAGACCAGTCTACACACTGATGAAAGACCAGTCTACACACTGATTACAGACCAGTCTACACACTGATTACAGACCAGTCAACACACTGATGAAAGACCAGTCAACACACTGATGATAGACCAGTCTACACACTGATTACAGACCAGTCTACACACTGATTACAGACCAGTCAACACACTGATGATAGACCAGTCTACACACTGATTACAGACCAGTCAACACACTGATGATAGACCAGTCTACACACTGATTACAGACAAGTCAACACACTGATGATAGACCAGTCTACACACTGATTACAGACCAGTCAACACACTGATGATAGACCAGTCTACACACTGATTACAGACCAGTCAACACACTGATGATAGACCAGTCTACACACTGATTACAGACAAGTCAACACACTGATGATAGACCAGTCTACACACTGATTACAGACCAGTCAACACACTGATGATAGACCAGTCTACACACTGATTACAGACCAGTCAACACACTGATGATAGACCAGTCTACACACTGATTACAGACCAGTCAACACACTGATGATAGACCAGTCTACACACTGATTACAGACCAGTCAACACACTGATGATAGACCAGTCTACACACTGATTACAGACCAGTCAACACACTGATGATAGACCAGTCTACACACTGATTACAGACAAGTCAACACACTGATGATAGACCAGTCTACACACTGATTACAGACCAGTCAACACACTGATGATAGACCAGTCTACACACTGATTACAGACCAGTCAACACACTGATGATAGACCAGTCTACACACTGATTACAGACCAGTCAACACACTGATGATAGACCAGTCTACACACTGATTACAGACCAGTCAACACACTGATGAAAGACCAGTCAACACACTGATGATAGACCAGTCTACACACTGATTACAGACCAGTCAACACACTGATGATAGACCAGTCTACACACTGATTACAGACCAGTCAACACACTGATGATAGACCAGTCTACACACTGATTACAGACCAGTCTACACACTGATTACAGACCAGTCAACACACTGATGAAAGACCAGTCAACACACTGATGATAGACCAGTCTACACACTGATTACAGACCAGTCTACACACTGATTACAGACCAGTCAACACACTGATGATAGACCAGTCTACACACTGATTACAGACCAGTCTACACACTGATTACAGACCAGTCAACACACTGATGAAAGACCAGTCAACACACTGATGATAGACCAGTCTACACACTGATTACAGACCAGTCTACACACTGATTACAGACCAGTCAACACACTGATGATAGACCAGTCTACACACTGATTACAGACCAGTCAACACACTGATGATAGACCAGTCTACACACTGATTACAGACCAGTCAACACACTGATGATAGACCAGTCTACACACTGATTACAGACCAGTCAACACACTGATGAAAGACCAGTCTACACACTGATGATAGACCAGTCAACACACTGATGATAGACCAGTCTACACACTGATTACAGACCAGTCAACACACTGATGAAAGACCAGTCTACACACTGATGATAGACCAGTCTACACACTGATTACAGACCAGTCAACACACTGATGAAAGACCAGTCTACACACTGATGATAGACCAGTCTACACACTGATTACAGACCAGTCTACACACTGATGATAGACCAGTCTACACACTGATTACAGACCAGTCAACACACTGATGAAAGACCAGTCTACACACTGATGATAGACCAGTCTACACACTGATTACAGACCAGTCAACACACTGATGAAAGACCAGTCTACACACTGATGATAGACCAGTCTACACACTGATTACAGACCAGTCAACACACTGATGAAAGACCAGTCAACACACTGATGATAGACCAGTCTACACACTGATTACAGACCAGTCAACACACTGATGAAAGACCAGTCTACACACTGATTACAGACCAGTCAACACACTGATGAAAGACCAGTCAACACACTGATGAAAGACCAGTCTACACACTGATGATAGACCAGTCTACACACTGATTACAGACCAGTCAACACACTGATGAAAGACCAGTCTACACACTGATTACAGACCAGTCAACACACTGATGAAAGACCAGTCTACACACTGATTACAGACCAGTCAACACACTGATGAAAGACCAGTCTACACACTGATTACAGACCAGTCTACACACTGATGATAGACCAGTCAACACACTGATGATAGACCAGTCTACACACTGATGATAGACCAGTCAACACACTGATGATAGACCAGTCAACACACTGATGATAGACCAGTCAACACACTGATGATAGACCAGTCAACACACTGATGATAGACCAGTCAACACACTGATGATAGACCAGTCTACACACTGATGATAGACCAGTCAACACACTGATGATAGACCAGTCTACACACTGATGAAAGACCAGTCAACACACTGATGATAGACCAGTCAACACACTGATGATAGACCAGTCAACACACTGATGATAGACCAGTCAACACACTGATGAAAGACCAGTCTACACACTGATTACAGACCAGTCAACACACTGATTACAGACCAGTCTACACACTGATGACAGACCAGTCTACACACTGATGACAGACCAGTCAACACACTGATGATAGACCAGTCTACACACTGATTACAGACCAGTCTACACACTGATTAAATGAGTTCATATTCATGGCTTAGTTCCGATGGGAATCAAACACAGAACAAAAAGACTTATCCTCACTAAAAGGAGATTTACTTCCCTGTGTGGAGCATGGCGAGACAAAGAACTGTGCTTTTTAGATTAAATTGAGGGAGATTTAGCTTGTATCCTCTTCATAGCAGCTCTGTGAACCAGAACCAGATTGGTGAGATAGTGTTGACCTTCACTTTCAGAGGGGATGGCTGCTCATTACTTGTGTGCCCTTTTTATTACAAATGTAGAGAGCCCTTCACATTGATTCTCACTACCCTCCTCTGACATCCCCTGTCTATTTTAAAGCCACTTGACCGCGGTGATACTGCATCCCATGACTGGCTTAGACCAGTGTTAGTTCAGAATGGAAGACCACGGGTATGGATTTTCAGAACCGTCCCCACTGTCCTCACCGCGATTCTCAGGCACAGTCAGCCCTGGCTGGCCTTTTTATGCTCTGCCAACCAGGGATTATTCCCACAGGGGGACCAAGAGGGGCATTGGCTGGCAGACTACCCACGTAGAGGGTGGTCTCCTTGGGGACAGGAGGGGATAGGCTCCTGCCTGGTTATGTAAGGCCTGGAAAGTCTGCCAGGGCTATGTTTCCCCCACGGGTCCTCTACAGGTCAAAGGCCGTGGCAGGTCAGCTCTCAGCGGGACAGGGCTGAAAGAGGGAAGCTCCCAGAGGGACAGGACCATCAAGAGGAAGTTTCCAGCATGGCAGGGCAAACAGGAGGAAGCTCCCAGCGGGACAGGGCTAACAGGAGGAAGCTCTCAGCGGGACAGGGCAAACAGGAGGAAGCTCCCAGTGGGACAGGGCGAACAGGAGGAAGCTCCCAGTTGGACAGGGCCGACAGGAGGAAGATTTACATTTACATTTACATTTAAGTCATTTAGCAGACGCTCTTATCCAGAGCGACTTACAAATTGGTGCATTCACCTTATGACATCCAGTGGAACAGCCACTTTACAATAGTGCATCTAAATCTCAGCGTGAGAGGGCCGACAGGGAAAACCGCTCAGTGGGGAGGGGGTCGACAGGGGGAAGATCTCAGCGTGAGAGGGCCGACTGGGGGAAGATCTCAGTGGGGAGGGGGTCGACAGGGGGAAGCTCACAGTGGGACAGGGCGAACAGGAGGAAGCTCCCAGTGGGACAGGGCGAACAGGAGGAAGCTCCCAGTGGGACAGGGCGAACAGGAGGAAGCTCCCAGTGGGACAGGGCGAACAGGAGGAAGCTCCCAGTGGGACAGGGCGAACAGGAGGAAGCTCCCAGTGGGACAGGGCGAACAGGAGGAAGCTCCCAGTGGGACAGGGCGAACAGGAGGAAGCTCCCAGTGGGACAGGGCGAACAGGAGGAAGCTCCCAGCGTGAGAGGGCCGACAGGAGGAAGTTCTCAGCGTGAGAGGGCCGAC
>NW_025748597.1:22500-32959 GCF_021184085.1 Oncorhynchus gorbuscha
GTCTCAGAATGCCTCTCAGAATGTCTCTCAGAATGTTTCTCAGAATGTCTCCCAGAATGTCTCTCAAAATGTCTCTCAGAATCTCTGTCAGAATCTCTGTCAGAATGTGTCTCAGAATGCCTCTCAGAATGTCTCTCAGAACGTCTCTCAGAACGTCTCTCAGAATGTCTCTCAGAATGCCTCTCAGAATGCCTCTCAGAATGTCTCTAATAATCTCTCTCAGAATGTCTCTCAGAATGTCTCTAAGAATGTCTCTCATAATGTCTCTCAGAATGCCTCTCAGAATGTCTCTCAGAATGCCTCTCAGAATGTCTCTAAGAATCTCTCTCAGAATGTGTCTCAGAATGTCTCTCAGAATGTGTCTCAGAATGTCTCTGAGTGTCTCTCAGAATGTCTCTCAGAATGTCTCAGAATCTCTGTCAGAATCTCTCTCAGAATGTCTCTCAGAGTGTCTCTCAGAGTGTCTCTCAGAATGTCTCTCAGAATGTCTCTCAGAATCTCTGTCAGAATCTCTCTCATAATGTCTCTCAGAATCTCTCTCAGAATCTCTGTCAGAATCTCTCTCATAATGTCTCTCAGTAGTACTCATAATGTCTCATTGGCTCCATGTTTTGTGAGTCATGGACTACATGGAGAGTTGGGTACTTGTCCTTTCATGTTACTGGCTGTAGCGCCGGTGACTGTAGCAGATGTATTGTCACCTATAGGCCACCTTGACCTTTTGCACAAGTTGTTATTGAGCACAGCGACTCATGCTACCTGCTCGAACAGGACATTCTAAGAAGCTTTATCTACTGCTGAAATGAGAATTGATTAATGTGAGGAGACCTGTAGTGTTTACAAACAAAAAAAGGCTGATGTGTTTTATTCTTGACCATCACTGTAAATTATTAGAGAGGACCACAATTTCGTGGTCCTCATTAGTCTCCACATCGCATAAATGTCATTTTTAATTATTAAGAAATGGCCATATTTACAGGATTTATTTAAGGCATTAATCATGATTCCTCTTGCATTATCTTTTAAGACTAGCATCCACTCCCCACCAAGCTACAAATGAATAAAAAAAAACATTCTCAAAATATGATAATGTATCAATCCTCTAAATATGTCTTATTAGATCTAGGACAAGTCTAGGACCAAAAGGCTTCTCAACAGCTTTTACCTCCAAGCCATAAGACTCCTGAACAGGTAATGAACATTTAACATTTAAGTCATTTAGCAGACGCTCTTATCCAGAGCGACTTAAATGAAATAGCTAATCGGACATGTGTCCCACCAAACCCTTCTTTACACTGCTGCTACTCTCTGATTACCCTTTATGCATAGTCACTTTAACGATACATTCATGTACATACTACCTCAATTAGCCCCACTCTCTTTACACTGCTGCTACTCTCTGATTACCCTTTATGCATAATCATTTTAACGATACATTCATGTACATACTACCTCAATTAGCCCCACTCTCTTTACACTGCTGCTACTCTCTGATTATCCTTTATGCATAGTTATCTATTGTTCACCTAATGCCTATTTTTTTAACGTAAAATTTGCACTGTTGTTTAGGGTTTGTAAGTAAGCATTTCACTGTAAGGTTTACACCTGTTGGTTAGGGTTTGTAAGTAAGCATTCCACTGTAAGGTTTACACCTGTTGGTTAGGGTTTGTAAGTAATCATTTCACTGTAAGGTTTACACCTGTTGGTTAGGGTTTGTAAGTAAGCATTTCACTGTAAGGTTTACACCTGTTGGTTAGGGTTTGTAAGTAAGCATTTCACTCATAACCCACCTGCTAACATTAAACAGTCTGGGGTCTCCTGCTAACATGATAACATGATAACATTAAACAGTCTGGGGTCTCTTGCTAACATGATAACATTAAACCATCTGGGGTCTCCTGCTAACATGATAACATGATCACATTAAACAGCCTGGGGTCTCCTGCTAACATGATCACATTAAACCGTCTGGGGTCTCCTGCTAACATGATAACATTAAACAGTCTGTGGTCTCCTGCTAACATGATAACATTAAACAGTCTGTGGTCTCCTGCTAACATGATAACATTAAACAGTCTGTGGTCTCCTGCTAACATGATAACATTAAACAGTCTGTGGTCTCCTGCTAACATGATAACATTAAACAGTCTGTGGTCTCCTGCTAACATGATCACATTAAACAGTCTGGGTTCTCCTGCTAACATGATAACATTAAATAGTCTGTGGTCTCCTGCTAACATGATAACATTAAACAGTCTGGGGTCTCTTGCTAACATGATAACATTAAACCATCTGGGGTCTCCTGCTAACATGATAACATGATAACATTAAACAGTCTGGGGTCTCTTGCTAACATGATAACATTAAACCATCTGGGGTCTCCTGCTAACATGATAACATGATCACATTAAACAGCCTGGGGTCTCCTGCTAACATGATCACATTAAACCGTCTGGGGTCTCCTGCTAACATGATAACATTAAACAGTCTGTGGTCTCCTGCTAACATGATAACATTAAACAGTCTGTGGTCTCCTGCTAACATGATAACATTAAACAGTCTGTGGTCTCCTGCTAACATGATAACATTAAACAGTCTGTGGTCTCCTGCTAACATGATAACATTAAACAGTCTGTGGTCTCCTGCTAACATGATCACATTAAACAGTCTGGGTTCTCCTGCTAACATGATAACATTAAATAGTCTGTGGTCTCCTGCTAACATGATAACATTAAACCAGCGCTGTTAGGACTACAGCAGACAGGCTACCCAGCGCTGTTAGGACTACAGCAGGCAGGCTGCCCAGCGCTGTTAGGACTACAGCAGACAGGCTGCCCAGCGCTGTTAGGACTACAGCAGACAGGCTGCCCAGCACCACGTCAATACACAGGTGGACAACAAACAGTAGACCTATGATTCATTTTTTCTAGTCAGAAGTCAACAGGTAGTTATTCGTGAAATAGCCCCTTTGTGAATACACAATGCACTTCTCAGGGTTAATATGGACTTCAATAGGAAATGCTATGTGCTGCTTGTTTTAGACGGCTTCATGGCAAGGACAGGTGTGGCTTGTAATGTCAAGCTAATGGAGTAGGCCATTGTGCTACTTCCTGACGGAAAATTCCCAGAGGGCCGAGATTGAGTGCTCTTATCTGGATGGGCTTGGGGCAGAGAGAGACAGGAAGTGATCTCACTCTCAAAGCTGGGCCTGATAACATACTTCACATCCACCCATACGCAAACAATAATTCACACACCATGCACTGGCACACTGAGTAACACTGTCCACACTGATACTCCAGGGCAGGAATCAGAGGTTTATTTGCTAAATATTGAAAATGAGGTAATCTTTATATTTGGCAATGGAAACAATGTGTGTTTATGGAAAATAGCATACTCATATAGCAATCCACCCTTACATAGAGAGCATGGGCATGGGAATAACACAGTGGTAAGCCCCCACACCACACACACAATAACAAAATGAGAAGGCAACGATCAAGAACACTACCTGTTTAGTCGTCTGCTGGAGTTTGCCTATGATGATAGAGTAGTCTTTTCTGCCAGAAATGTACTGTAGAACCAGAATGGTTCATTCGTTCTAAGAGCCGGTGAGTGTGAACAGATGGTTTTCTATAGTTTTCTACAAAAGGCAGCTTTTCAGAGGTTAATACAAATGCTTGGGTTGAATGGCTCAATGTGCATGGGCCTCTTCAGGTGTATTGTGTGTCTAGAAAATGTTGGTGTTCACAATAGGATGTAATGATATTAAATACCATAGGCCATGAGGAGAATACGTTTTCTCAATAAAAGATAAACTTCTCAACTCTCCAGGTGAAATAATCTAGCACAGGTGATAGCCCTGGAGTTATGATATGAATCCCAGTCTCTATGTCAGCTACTATCAGTCTGTCAGCTTTCTGTCAGCTTCTGTCAGTCTGTCAGCTAATGTCAGCTTCTATCAGTCTGTCAGCTTATATCAGTCTGTCAGCTTCTATCAGTCTGTCAGCTTCTGTCAGTCTGTCAGCTAATGTCAGCTTCTGTTGTGTTCTGCATTAGCATCGAATAGCCCCTGTGATATGCAACTTTTCAGGGATGTTAGGAACCAATATACTCAGTCTGTTAGGAATACTAAAGCTCACTTTTTCAAAGAGAAATTTGCATCCTGTAGCACTAATTCCAAACGGTTTCGGGAAACTGTAAAGTTAATGGAGAATAAGAGCACCTCCTCCCAGCTGCACATTGCACTGAGGATAGGAAACACGAATTGCAGGGTCAGGTTTCTAAAGGCTATGGGAACTACGTTCGGGAAGAGACAGTAAAAAGAGCAGGTTTCTGGGCGTGATATAATAGATTCAAGGCATAATGTACAGACAACCTAGGCTTTGAGTAATGATGAGAGAGATATTGTCTCTACCGACGTTTAAACCAGGTGATGTCACCGCATATGTGGGAGGTGGAACTAAATGGTTGGTTAAGGCTTATTGAACAGGGCTAGAGGCTCTACAGCGAAATAAGACAATAATCACTAACCAGGACAGTAAATGGGCAAGGCATATTGATATTAGGGAGACAGTATTGGACAAGGCATATTGATATTAGGGAGACAGTATTGGACAAGGCATATTGATATTAGGGAGAGGCATGCATAGCCGAGTGATCATAGGGGTCCAGTGAGTGGTTGGGCTGGCTGGAGACACGACGATTCAGACCACAAGCAGGCCGGGGCTAGCAAGCTAGCAGAAGGACCTTAGAGGGACGTCGCAATGGGGGGAAAGTCTGTTTCAGCCTTCTCTTGCTGTGCCGTCAATAGACCAGTAGTGATGGATTAGTAGGTATAGTGGCCCAGGAAATTGGCCGATGGATCTATACAGTTAACAGTCCAATATGCTCTGGACAGCTAGCGGGCCATGGCTAGCAGGCTAGCAGATGGGCATTCAGGGGACGTTGTGACGTAGGAGCCAGTTGACTACCACCTCGAGCAGATTACTTCGGTAGTCCAGTCATGAAGGATCACCGGGGTTCCGTGACCCGTACCGGCAGTAGAAGCGGTCCGGGTATTGTAGCCCAGGAGTGGCTGATGGGCCTCTTCAGCTAGCCGGGAGATGGGCCTAGCATGGACTAGCTCCATGCTAATTGGTGCTTGCTTCAGGACAGAGATGTTAGCCAGGAGTAGTCACTCGGATTGCTGCAATGATACAGGTGAAAAGGTTCAGAGCTTGCGATAGGAATCAGGGGAGTAGGGGGATATGGAGAGAAAATAGGTCCGGTATGCCCTGGTTTGAATCACGTTGTACAAACTTGCGAGAGCTTTCCGAGCTAAAGGTTAGAGAAAGAGAGAGCGGGAGAAACAAATCCACGTGGGTGATGGAAACAGCAGTCTAGAGACACTGTCAAATGTATTTTTGGAGAGGAGGCAGTGAACATCATAAATATATATTAAATGGCATTTACTCCACTTTTCAACATCACATTCATGAACCAGTGTCTAAATATGTGAAAAAATAATGTTTCTAAGATCTGAGGTTAAAAAGATCAGCGTAACGAACGTTCATAAACAATGCGTCTCTGTGACATCACATGGTAGGATTAAAAGGTGAATTTTCAAAACATGCCGCGACTTTCTAACCAGAGGGAGAGTATTTTCTTCAAATCAAATCAAATGTATTTATATAGCCCTTCTTACATCCGCTGATATATCAAAGTGCTGTTCAGAAACCCAGCCTAAAACCCCAAACAGCAAGCAATGCAGGTGTAGAAGCACCTGTACAGAAACCCAGCCTAAAACCCCAAACAGAAAACAATGCAGGTGTAGAAGCACCTGTACAGAAACCCTCAGCCTAAAACCCCAAACAGCAAGCAATGCAGGTGTAGAAGCACCTGTACAGAAACCCAGCCTAAAACCCCAAACAGCAAGCAATGCAGGTGTAGAAGCACCTGTACAGAAACCCAGCCTAAAACCCCAAACAGCAAGCAATGCAGGTGTAGAAGCACCTGTACAGAAACCCAGCCTAAAACCCCAAACAGCAAGCAATGCAGGTGTAGAAGCACCTGTACAGAAACCCAGCCTAAAACCCCAAACAGCAAGCAATGCAGGTGTAGAAGCACCTGTACAGAAACCCAGCCTAAAACCCCAAACAGCAAGCAATGCAGGTGTAGAAGCACCTGTACAGAAACCCAGCCTAAAACCCCAAACAGCAAGCAATGCAGGTGTAGAAGCACCTGTACAGAAACCCAGCCTAAAACCCCAAACAGCAAGCAATGCAGGTGTAGAAGCACCTGTACAGAAACCCAGCCTAAAACCCCAAACAGCAAGCAATGCAGGTGTAGAAGCACCTGTACAGAAACCCAGCCTAAAACCCCAAACAGCAAGCAATGCAGGTGTAGAAGCACCTGTACAGAAACCCAGCCTAAAACCCCAAACAGCAAGCAATGCAGGTGTAGAAGCACCTGTACAGAAACCCAGCCTAAAACCCCAAACAGCAAACAATGCAGGTGTAGAAGCACCTGTACAGAAACCCAGCCTAAAACCCCAAACAGCAAGCAATGCAGGTGTAGAAGCACCTGTACAGAAACCCAGCCTAAAACCCCAAACAGCAAGCAATGCAGGTGTAGAAGCACCTGTACAGAAACCCAGCCTAAAACCCCAAACAGCAAGCAATGCAGGTGTAGAAGCACCTGTACAGAAACCCAGCCTAAAACCCCAAACAGCAAGCAATGCAGGTGTAGAAGCACCTGTACAGAAACCCAGCCTAAAACCCCAAACAGCAAGCAATGCAGGTGTAGAAGCACCTGTACAGAAACCCAGCCTAAAACCCCAAACAGCAAGCAATGCAGGTGTAGAAGCACCTGTACAGAAACCCAGCCTAAAACCCCAAACAGCAAGCAATGCAGGTGTAGAAGCACCTGTACAGAAACCCAGCCTAAAACCCCAAACAGCAAGCAATGCAGGTGTAGAAGCACCTGTACAGAAACCCAGCCTAAAACCCCAAACAGCAAGCAATGCAGGTGTAGAAGCACCTGTACAGAAACCCAGCCTAAAACCCCAAACAGCAAGCAATGCAGGTGTAGAAGCACCTGTACAGAAACCCAGCCTAAAACCCCAAACAGCAAACAATGCAGGTGTAGAAGCACCTGTACAGAAACCCAGCCTAAAACCCCAAACAGCAAGCAATGCAGGTGTAGAAGCACCTGTACAGAAACCCAGCCTAAAACCCCAAACAGCAAGCAATGCAGGTGTAGAAGCACCTGTACAGAAACCCAGCCTAAAACCCCAAACAGCAAGCAATGCAGGTGTAGAAGCACCTGTACAGAAACCCAGCCTAAAACCCCAAACAGCAAGCAATGCAGGTGTAGAAGCACGGTGGCTAGGAAAAACTCCCTAGAAAGGTACGAACCTAGGAAGAAATCTAGAGAGGACCAAGGCTATGAAGGGTGGCCAGTCCTCTTCTGGCTTTCCTTGCTCCGCACGTCCCCGTGAATCTCAGTGTTTGAAAACCACTATTTATAAAATCTGTTATCGGGTAAAACTTTTTATCTTTGTTTTTTTTTCCGAGAATTGTGAGAATTGTGCCGTTTTCAAATCAAATCAAATCAAATCACATCACATCTGTAGACACTGGTATTGTGCTGGGGATAATGAATATGAGGTTGAAAAGTGATGGAATTTCCATATAAGTTTTTTTTTCTCTCCCTTCAGAGGGGAAGAAACACATTGATTCATGCCCGGGTTTCAAATCTGTCTTTGCATAGGAGTGGCGGCGATAGCAGCAGCGGCTCTAACCTTTGCTTCCATCCCGGGAGTGAATGAGGTTTCCATGACAACCTGAATCTGAATAGCGAGTGTCTTTATTGGAAGTGACATATTAATAAACTGTAAACCCCCCCCCCCCCGAGGGACCATAATCACCCTTCAATTACTTTTCCCTCCTCTTTTGATTCCTCCTCCTTCTCTTGCAGTGAATTTAATAATGCCATGTAATGTAGGCAATGTCCTCAGATACTTGACATCAAATGGAGAATTCCCCTACAGCTGCATTGACCTGCTTGATGAAGTGTTACATGGCCGGTACAGTCAATGGCCAATAATGATCTTCAGTAATGCAGCCCAGTGGAAATTAAGGATTTTCAATGGCTGGACAGCAGACAGGCAGATACACAATCACTCAACCCAGTAGTTGATTATTTTGGTGCTTGAACTGACGGAAAATAACTGCAAACACAACTTGACATTTTCTCATCTTCTTGAAACTGTCAAATCCTTTCCCAAGGTCTAGAATTATTTGCAGCATCCCCAAATAAGAAAGTGAAACATTTTAAGGAACAATGTAATCATTAAAATAAAAAATGTCAATTGGAAGTTTCTGGAATGGAAGTGAGGGGTCATGGCATGTAATACTGCACTACTACTCATAAATGGATTCTCAAAGACATCAAACCATTAAAGTAATTTTCTCACCATTGCTCACTAACAAACGGTTCCGTTTTCTTAATGGCTGGTTACTGCAAGATGTTTCACAGCTTGAAAGCTCAAAATCTCCAGAAAATAGACAGTCAAGGTAAATAAAATAAATAAAAATACCTCCCAGTTGTCCTCTAAAGACTTCGTAAGTGCAGCTTTTTCTTTGTCTACAGCTTTTGAAAAGGCAATAATTATTAACACATGGAATTGTTTCTTACAGAAAATTGTACTCTTTCATTTGAAAAGGTAATAAAAAAGGTAAGACACTTTTAAATGCAAACAAACAGTATGTGTGAAAGTGTGCTTGTGACAAAAATCAATACATTTTAATCCTCAGAGAGTGAGTTAATACTGCACAACTAATTATATCTGAAAGATGCAAAGTTTCTAAGCTGCTCTTAAATTGGGAGCATTGTTTATCTGGCTAGAGTCAACATAATTGCAAGTTGAAAAGTTTATGTGGGAACTCTGTTGGAAAAGCGTTCCAGGTGCAGCTGGTTGAGAGAATGCCAAGAGTTTGAAAAGCTATCATCGAGGTAAAGGATTTCTACTTTGAATAATACAACATTTATTTGGATGTAACATTTTTGTATGTGTTAAACACATATGTGTTAATTCATAGATGTGATGTCTTCACTATTATTCTACAATGAAGAAAATATTAAAATATTAAAAGAAAGAAAAACCCTTGAATGAGTAGGTGTGTCCAAACCCTTGAATGAGTAGGTGTGTCCCTGAACCCTTGAATGAGTAGGTGTGTCCCTGAACCCTTGAATGAGTAGGTGTGTCCAAACCCTTGAATGAGTAGGTGTGTCCCTGAACCCTTGAATGAGTAGGTGTGTCCAAACCCTTGAATGAGTAGGTGTGTCCAAACCCTTGAATGAGTAGGTGTGTCCAAACCCTTGAATGAGTAGGTGTGTCCAAACCCTTGAATGAGTAGGTGTGTCCCTGAACCCTTGAATGAGTAGGTGTGTCCAAACCCTTGAATGAGTAGGTGTGTCCAAACCCTTGAATGAGTAGGTGTGTCCAAACCCTTGAATGAGTAGGTGTGTCCCTGAACCCTTGAATGAGTAGGTGTGTCCCTGAACCCTTGAATGAGTAGGTGTGTCCAAACCCTTGAATGAGTAGGTGTGTCCAAACCCTTGAATGAGTAGGTGTATCCAAACCATTGAATGAGTAGGTGTGTCCAAACCCTTGAATGAGAAGGTGTGTCCCTGAACACTTGAATGAGTAGGTGTGTCCCTGAACCCTTGAATGAGTAGGTGTGTCCCTGAACCCTTGAATGAGTAGGTGTGTCCAAACCCTTGAATGAGTAGGTGTGTCCCTGAACCCTTGAATGAGTAGGTGTGTCCAAACCCTTGAATGAGTAGGTGTGTCCCTGAACACTTGAATGAGTAGGTGTGTCCAAACCCTTGAATGAGTAGGTGTGTCCCTGAACACTTGAATGAGTAGGTGTGTCCAAACCCTTGAATGAGTAGGTGTGTCCAAACCCTTGAATGAGTAGGTGTGTCCCTGAACCCTTGAATGAGTAGGTGTGTCCAAATGAGTGGGGTGTGTCCAAACCCTTGAATGAGTAGGTGTGTCCAAACCCTTGAATGAGTAGGTGTGTCCCTGAACCCTTGAATGAGTAGGTGTGTCCCTGAACCCTTGAATGAGTAGGTGTGTCCAAACCCTTGAATGAGTAGGTGTGTCCAAACCCTTGAATGAGTAGGTGTGTCCAAACCATTGAATGAGTAGGGTGTGTCCAAACCCTTGAATCAGTAGGTGTGTCCCTGAACACTTGAATGAGTAGGTGTGTCCCTGAACCCATGAATGAGTAGGTGTGTCCCAAACCCTTGAATGAGTAGGTGTGTCCAAACCCTTGAATGAGTAGGTGTGTCCCTGTCCAAACTTGAATGAGTAGGTGTGTCCCTTGAATGAGTAGGTGTGTCCAAACCCTTGAATGAGTAGGTGTGTCCCTGAACACTTGAATGAGTAGGTGTGTCCAAACCCTTGAAT
>NW_025748598.1:0-32952 GCF_021184085.1 Oncorhynchus gorbuscha
GGAGACAGATACAGAGGGAGAGGGGGAGACAGATACAGAGGGAGAGGGGGAGACAGATACAGAGGGAGAGGGGGAGACAGATACAGAGGGAGAGGGGAGACAGATACAGAGAGGAGAGGGGGAGACAGATACAGAGAGGGAGAGGGGGAGACAGATACAGAGAGGGAGAGGGGGAGACAGATACAGAGAGGGAGAGGGGGAGACAGATACAGAGAGGGAGAGGGGGAGACAGATACAGAGAGGGGGAGACAGATACAGAGAGGGGGAGACAGATACAGAGGGAGAGGGGGAGACAGATACAGAGAGGGAGAGGGGGAGACAGATACAGAGAGAGAGAGACAGATACAGAGAGGGGGGAGGGGGAGACAGATACAGAGAGGGAGAGGGGGAGACAGATACAGAGGGAGAGGGGGAGACAGATACAGAGAGGGAGAGGGGGAGACAGATACAGAGAGGGAGAGGGGGAGACAGATACAGAGAGGGAGAGGGGGAGACAGATACAGAGAGGGAGAGGGAGACAGATACAGAGAGGGGAGGGGGAGACAGATACAGAGAGGGAGAGGGGGAGACAGATACAGAGAGGGAGAGGGGAGGGAGGGAGGGGGAGACAGATACAGAGAGGGGAGGGGGAGACGGATACAGAGGGAGAGGGGAGACAGATACAGAGAGGGAGAGGGGGAGACAGATACAGAGAGGGAGAGGGGGAGACAGATACAGAGGGAGAGGGGAGACAGATACAGAGAGGGAGAGGGGGAGACAGATACAGAGAGGGAGAGGGGAGACAGATACAGAGAGGGAGAGGGGAGACAGATACAGAGGGAGAGGGGAGACAGATACAGAGAGGGAGAGGGGGAGACAGATACAGAGAGGGAGAGGGGGAGACAGATACAGAGAGGGAGAGGGGAGACAGATACAGAGAGGGAGAGGGGAGACAGATACAGAGGGAGAGGGGGAGACAGATACAGAGGGAGAGGGGGAGACAGATACAGAGGGAGAGAGACAGATACAGAGAGGGGGAGGGGGAGAGGGAGAGGGGGAGGGGGAGACAGATACAGAGAGGGGGAGGGGGAGACAGATACAGAGAGGGGGAGACAGATACAGAGAGGGGGAGACAGATACAGGGAGAGGGAGGGGAGACAGATACAGAGGGGGAGACAGATACAGAGGGAGAGGGGAGACAGATACAGAGGGAGAGGGGGAGACAGATACAGGGAGAGGGGGAGACAGATACAGAGGGGGAGACAGATACAGAGAGGGGGAGACAGATACAGAGGGGGAGACAGATACAGAGGGGGAGACAGATACAGAGGGGGAGACAGATACAGAGGGGGAGACAGATACAGAGGGAGAGGGAGACAGATACAGAGGGAGAGGGGGAGACAGATACAGGGAGAGGGGGAGACAGATACAGAGAGGGGGAGACAGATACAGGGAGAGGGGGGGGAGACAGATACAGAGGGGGAGACAGATACAGAGGGAGAGGGGAGACAGATACAGAGGGAGAGGGGGAGACAGATACAGAGAGGGAGAGGGGGAGACAGATACAGAGAGGGAGAGGGGGAGACAGATACAGAGGGAGAGGGGGAGACGGATACAGAGAGAGGGAGGGAGAGGGGGAGAGGGATACAGAGAGAGGGAGGGAGAGGGGAGAGGGATACAGAGAGAGGGAGGGAGAGGGGAGACAGATACAGAGAGAGGGAGGGAGAGGGGGAGACAGATACAGAGAGGGAGAGGGGGAGACGGAGGGAGAGGGGGAGACAGATACAGAGAGAGAGAGGAGGGAGGGAGAGGGGGAGACAGATACAGAGAGAGAGAGGGAGGGAGGGAGAGGGGGAGACAGATACAGAGAGAGAGGGAGGGAGGGAGAGGGGGAGACAGATACAGAGAGAGGGAGAGGGGGAGACAGATACAGAGAGAGAGAGAGGGAGGGAGGGAGAGGGGAGACAGATACAGAGAGAGGGAGGGAGAGGGGGAGACGGATACAGAGAGAGGAGGGAGAGGGGGAGAGGGATACAGAGAGAGAGGGAGGGAGAGGGGGAGAGGGATACAGAGAGAGGGAGGGAGAGGGGGATACAGAGAGGGAGAGGGGGAGACGGAGGGAGAGGGGAGACAGATACAGAGAGAGAGAGGGAGGGAGGGAGAGGGGGAGACAGATACAGAGAGAGAGAGGGAGGGAGGGAGAGGGGGAGACAGATACAGAGAGAGAGAGGGAGGGAGGGAGAGGGGGAGACAGATACAGAGAGAGAGAGAGGGAGGGAGGGAGAGGGGGAGACAGATACAGAGAGAGAGAGAGGGAGGGAGGGAGAGGGGGAGACAGATACAGAGAGAGAGAGAGGAGAGGGGGAGACAGATACAGAGAGGGAGAGGGGGAGACAGATACAGAGGGAGAGGGGGAGACAGATACAGAGGAGAGGGGGAGACAGATACAGAGGGAGAGGGGGAGACAGATACAGAGGGAGAGGGGGAGACAGATACAGAGGGAGAGGGGGAGACAGATACAGAGAGAGGGAGAGGGGGAGACAGATACAGAGAGAGGGGAGAGGGGGAGACAGATACAGAGAGAGGGAGGGAGGGAGGGAGAGGGGGAGACAGATACAGAGAGAGAGGGAGGGAGGGGAGACAGATACAGAGAGAGAGGGAGGGAGGGAGGGAGAGGGGAGACAGATACAGAGAGAGGGAGGGAGGGAGGGAGAGGGGGAGACAGATACAGAGAGAGAGGGAGGGAGGGAGACAGATACAGAGAGAGAGGGAGGGAGGGAGGGAGAGGGGGAGACAGATACAGAGGGGGAGACAGATACAGAGAGAGGGAGGGAGAGGGGGAGACGGATACAGAGAGAGGGAGAGGGAGGGGGAGACAGATACAGAGAGAGGGAGGGAGAGGGGGAGACAGATACAGAGAGGGAGAGGGGGAGACAGATACAGAGAGAGAGAGAGGGAGGGAGGGAGAGGGGGAGACAGATACAGAGAGAGAGAGAGAGGGAGGGAGGGAGAGGGGGAGACAGATACAGAGAGAGAGAGAGGGAGGGAGGGAGAGGGGGAGACAGATACAGAGAGAGAGAGAGAGGGAGGGAGGGAGAGGGGGAGACAGATACAGAGAGAGAGAGAGGGAGGGAGGGAGAGGGGGAGACAGATACAGAGAGAGAGAGAGGGAGGGAGGGAGAGAGGGGGAGACAGATACAGAGAGAGAGAGAGAGGGAGGGAGGGAGAGGGGGAGACAGATACAGAGAGAGAGAGAGGGAGGGAGGGAGAGGGGGAGACAGATACAGAGAGAGAGAGAGAGAGAGGAGGGAGGGAGAGGGGGAGACAGATACAGAGAGAGAGAGAGGGAGGGAGGGAGAGGGGGAGACAGATACAGAGAGAGAGAGAGGGAGGGAGGGAGAGGGGGAGACAGATACAGAGAGAGAGAGGGAGGGAGGGAGAGGGGGAGACAGATACAGAGAGAGAGAGAGGAGGGAGGGAGAGGGGGAGACAGATACAGAGAGAGAGAGAGGGAGGGAGGGAGAGGGGGAGACAGATACAGAGAGAGAGAGAGAGGGAGAGGGGGAGACGGATACAGAGAGAGGGAGGGAGAGGGGGAGACAGATACAGATACAGAGAGGGAGAGGGGGAGACAGATACAGAGGGGGAGACAGATACAGAGAGAGAGAGAGGGAGGGAGGGAGAGGGGAGACAGATACAGAGAGAGGGAGGGAGAGGGGGAGACGGATACAGAGAGAGGGAGGAGAGGAGGAGAGGGATACAGAGAGAGGGAGGGAGAGGGGGAGAGGGATACAGAGAGAGGGAGGGAGAGGGGGAGACAGATACAGAGAGGGAGAGGGGGAGACGGAGGGAGAGGGGAGACAGATACAGAGAGAGAGAGGGAGGGAGGGAGAGGGGGAGACAGAGAGAGAGAGAGGGAGGGAGGGAGAGGGGAGACAGATACAGAGAGAGAGAGGGAGGGAGGGAGAGGGGAGACAGATACAGAGAGAGAGAGAGGGAGGGAGGGAGAGGGGAGACAGATACAGAGAGAGAGAGAGGGAGAGGGGGAGACAGATACAGAGAGGGAGAGGGGGAGACAGATACAGAGGGAGAGGGGGAGACAGATACAGAGGGAGAGGGAGACAGATACAGAGGGAGAGAGGGAGACAGATACAGAGAGAGGGAGAGGGAGACAAGATACAGAGAGAGAGGGAGACAGATACAGAGAGAGGGAGGGAGACAGATACAGAGAGAGAGGGAGAGAGGGAGACAGATACAGAGAGGGAGAGGGAGACAGATACAGAGAGGGGGAGAGGGGGAGACAGATACAGAGAGAGGGAGGGAGGGAGGGAGAGGGGGAGACAGATACAGAGAGAGAGGGGAGGGAGGGAGACAGATACAGAGAGAGGGAGGAGGGAGGGAGGGAGAGGGGGAGACAGATACAGAGAGAGGGAGGGAGGGAGAGGGAGGGAGAGGGGAGACAGATACAGAGAGAGAGGGAGGAGGGAGACAGATACAGAGAGAGAGAGAGAGGGAGGGGAGGGGAGAGGGGAGACAGATACAGAGGGGGAGACAGATACAGAGAGAGGGAGGGAGAGGGGGAGACGGATACAGAGAGAGGGAGAGTGGGAGGGGGAGACAGATACAGAGAGGAGGGAGAGGGGGAGACAGATACAGAGAGGAGGAGGGGGGGAGACAGATACAGAGAGAGAGAGAGGGGAGGGAGGGAGAGGGGGAGACAGATACAGAGAGAGAGAGAGGGAGAGGAGGGAGAGGGGAGACAGATACAGAGAGAGAGAGAGGGAGGGAGGGAGAGGGGAGACAGATACAGAGAGAGAGAGGGGGAGGGAGGGAGAGGGGGAGACAGATACAGAGAGAGAGAGAGAGGAGGGAGGGAGAGGGGGAGACAGATACAGAAAGAGAGAGAGGGAGGGAGGGAGAGGGGGAGACAGATACAGAGAGAGAGAGAGAGGGAGGGAGGGAGAGGGGGGAGACAGATACAGAGAGAGAGAGAGGGAGAGGGGGAGACAGATACAGAGAGGGAGAGGGGGAGACAGATACAGAGGGAGAGGGGGAGACAGATACAGAGGGAGAGGGGAGACAGATACAGAGGGAGAGGGGGAGACAGATACAGAGGGAGAGGGGGAGACAGATACAGAGAGAGGGGAGAGGGGGAGACAGATACAGAGAGAGGGAGAGGGGGAGACAGATACAGAGAGAGAGGGAGAGGGGAGACAGATACAGAGAGAGGGAGAGGGGGAGACAGATACAGAGAGAGGGAGGGAGGGAGGGAGAGGGGGAGACAGATACAGAGAGAGAGGGAGGGAGGGAGACAGATACAGAGAGAGAGGGAGGGAGGGAGGGAGAGGGGGAGACAGATACAGAGGGGAGACAGATACAGAGAGAGGGAGGGAGAGGGGGAGACGGATACAGAGAGAGGGAGAGGGAGGGGGAGACAGATACAGAGAGAGGGAGGGAGAGGGGGAGACAGATACAGAGAGGGAGAGGGGGAGACAGATACAGAGAGAGAGAGAGGGAGGGAGGGAGAGGGGGAGACAGATACAGAGAGAGAGAGGAGGGAGGGAGAGGGGGAGACAGATACAGAGAGAGAGAGAGGGAGGGAGGGAGAGGGGGAGACAGATACAGAGAGAGAGAGAGAGGGAGGGAGGGAGAGGGGGAGACAGATACAGAGAGAGAGAGAGGAGGGAGGGAGAGGGGGAGACAGATACAGAGAGAGAGAGAGGGAGGGAGGGAGAGGGGGAGACAGATACAGAGAGAGAGAGAGGGGAGGGAGGGAGAGGGGGAGACAGATACAGAGAGAGAGAGAGGGAGGGAGGGAGAGGGGGAGACAGATACAGAGAGAGAGAGAGGGAGGGAGGGAGGGAGGGGGGAGACAGATACAGAGAGAGAGAGAGGGAGGGGAGGGAGAGGGGGAGACAGATACAGAGAGAGAGAGAGAGGGAGGGAGGGAGAGGGGGGAGACAGATACAGAGAGAGAGAGAGGGAGGGAGGGAGAGGGGGAGACAGATACAGAGAGAGAGAGAGGGAGGGAGGGAGAGGGGGAGACAGATACAGAGAGAGAGAGAGAGGGAGAGGGGAGACAGATACAGAGAGAGAGAGGAGGGAGATGGGGAGACGGATACAGAGAGAGGGAGGGAGAGGGGGAGACAGATACAGATACAGAGAGGGAGAGAGGGAGACAGATACAGAGGGGGAGACAGATACAGAGGGAGAGGGGGAGACAGATACAGAGAGAGGGAGAGGGGGAGACAGATACAGAGAGAGGGAGAGGGGGAGACAGATACAGAGAGAGGGAGAGGGAGGGAGAGAGGGGGAGACAGATACAGAGAGAGGGAGAGGGAGGGAGAGAGGGGGGAGACAGATACAGAGAGGGAGGGAGGGAGGGAGAGGGGGAGACAGATACAGAGGGGGAGGGAGAGGGGGAGACAGATACAGAGAGAGGGAGGGGAGAGGGGGAGACGGATACAGAGAGAGGGAGAGGGAGGGGAGACAGATACAGAGAGAGGGAGGGAGAGGGGGAGACAAATACAGAGAGAGGGAGGGAGAGGGAGACAGATACAGAGAGAGAGAGGGGAGGGAGAGGGGAGACGGATACAGAGAGAGGGAGAGGGAGGGAGAGGGGGAGACGGATACAGAGAGAGAGAGAGAGGGAGGGAGGGGGAGACAGATACAGAGAGAGAGAGAGGGGGGAGATGGATACAGAGAGAGAGAGGAGGGAGAGGGGGGAGACGGATACAGAGAGAGAGAGGGGGAGACAGATACAGAGAGAGAGAGAGAGAGAGAGAGGGAGGGAGAGGGGGAGACAGATACAGAGAGAGAGAGAGAGGGAGGGAGAGGGGGAGACAGATACAGAGAGAGAGAGAGAGGGAGGGAGAGGGGGAGACAGATACAGAGGGAGAGGGAGAGACAGATACAGAGGGAGAGGGAGAGAGGGAGAGACAGATACAGAGGGAGAGGGAGGGAGAGGGGGAGACACATACAGAGAGGGAGGATTCGTACCCATGTCGCCAGGTGTATAAACTGAGTGTACAAAACATTATGAACACCTGCTCTTTCCATGCCATAGACTGACCAGGTGAATCCAGGTGAAAGCTATGATCCCTTATTGATGTCACTAGTTAAATCCACTTCAATCAGTGTAGATGAAGGAGAGGAGACGGGTTAAAGAAGGATTGTTAAGCCTCGAGACAAAATATTTAAGTGCCTTTGAACGGAGTATTGAGGTAGGTGCCAGGCAGGTGCCAGGTAGATGCCAGGTAGGTGCCAGGTGCACCGGTTTGAGTGTGTCAAGATACCGCAACGCTGCTGGGTTTTTCCCTGCTCACCAGTTTCCTGTGTGTATCAAGACTGGTCCACCACATTGGAGTCAACATGGGCCAGCATCCCTGTGGAACTCTTTCCACACCATGTAGAGGCCACGCCCCCAAGGAAGTGAGGCTGTTCTAAGGGCAACTCAATATTAGCAAGACGTTCCTAATGTTTTGTGCACTCAGTGTAAATACTCCAGACTAAAGAGTGTTGTGATATTAAATGCACTTTAAATTTGATTTGATTTTTAAGGGCTTCGCCCAAACGGGGAACCTGAAATCCCACGAGCGCAGGCACACCGGAGAGAGACCGTTCTCCTGCTCCTTCTGTGGGAAGACCTTTGTAGAGTCTGGCCATCTGAAGAAGCACCAGCGTATCCATACAGGAGAGAAGCCGTACCACTGCAGCAGCTGCCCCATGAAGTTCCCTTCCTCCAGCGAGCTCCGGTAACTCAGGGCCTATATTCATAAACCGTCTGAGTAGGAGTGCTGATTTAGGATCCGTTTTGTCTTTTAGATTAAAATGACTGGACCGAGGGATCTGATCCTAGATCAGCTCTCCTATTGGATCTGAACAACATCACATGTACAAGGGGACCTGATCCTAGATCAGCTCTCCTATTGGATCTGAACAACATCACCTGATCCTAGATCAGCTCTCCTATTGGATCTGAACAACATCACATGTACAAGGGGACCTGATCCTAGATCAGCTCTCCTATTGGATCTGAACAACATCACATGTACAGGGGATCTGATCCTAGATCAGCTCTCCTATTGGATCTGAACAACATCACATGTACAAGGGGACCTGATCCTAGATCAGCTCTCCTATTGGATCTGAACAACATCACATGTACAAGGGGACCTGATCCTAGATCAGCTCTCCTATTGGATCTGAACAACATCACATGTACAGGGGATCTGATCCTAGATCAGCTCTCCTATTGGATCTGAACAACATCACATGTACAGGGGATCTGATCCTAGATCAGCTCTCTTATTGGATCTGAACAACATCACATGTACAAGGGGACCTGATCCTAGATCAGCTCTCCTATTGGATCTGAACAACATCACATGTACAAGGGGACCTGATCCTAGATCAGCTCTCCTATTGGATCTGAACAACATCACATGTACAAGATGACCTGATCCTAGATCAGCTCTATTATTTTTATTTATTATTAACTCTCCTATTGGATCTGAACAACATCACATGTACAAGATGACCTGATCCTAGATCAGCTCTCCTATTGGATCTGAACAACATCACATGTACAAGATGACCTGATCCTAGATCAGCTCTCCTACTTTGAGATGCTTTATGAGTATGGGCCCATGTGTTACTCACCTGATAACGTAATAACCACCGGACATTGTAACAAGTTACTACGTTTTTATCTGGAGAAAGTTATTATTAAGTTTTATTACGACATCCGTTATGTCTGTTGTTATGATTCAATGTTGTCATGTCTCTTTTTAACTGTCACAAACCAATTTCCTGTTGTGGGATACTCAAGTGAACTTGAACTACTAGTACTTAACCAGTCAATTTCCTGTTGTGGGATATTCAAGTGAACTTGAACTACTAGTACTTAACCAGTCAATGTCCCGTTGTGAGATATTCAAGTGAACTACTAGTACTTAACCAGTCAATGTCCCGTTGTGGGATATTCAAGTGAACTACTAGTACTTAACCAGTCAATTTCCCGTTGTGGGATATTCAAGTGAACTACTAGTAATTAACCAGTCAATGTCCCGTTGTGGGATATTCAAGTGAACTACTAGTACTTAACCAGTCAATGTCCCGTTGTGGGATATTCAAGTGAACTACTAGTACTTAACCAGTCAATTTCCCGTTGTGGATATTCAAGTGAACTACTAGTACTTAACCAGTCAATGTCCCGTTGTGGGATATTCAAGTGAACTACTAGTACTTAACCAGTCAATGTCCCGTTGTGAGATATTCAAGTGAACTACTAGTAATTAACCAGTCAATGTCCCGTTGTGGGATATTCAAGTGAACTACTAGTAATTAACCAGTCAATGTCCTGCTAGGGATATTCAAGTGAACTACTAGTAATTAACCAGTCAATGTCCCGTTGTGAGATATTCAAGTGAACTACTAGTACTTAACCAGTCAATTTCCCGTTGTGGGATATTCAAGTGAACTACTAGTACTTAACCAGTCAATGTCCCGTTGTGGGATATTCAAGTGAACTACTAGTACTTAACCAGTCAATGTCCTGCTAGGATATTCAAGTGAACTACTAGTACTTAACCAGTCAATTTCCCGTTGTGGGATATTCAAGTGAACTACTAGTACTTAACCAGTCAATTTCCCGTTGTGGGATATTCATGAACTACTAGTACTTAACCAGTCAATGTCCCGCTAGGATATTCAAGTGAACTACTAGTAATTAACCAGTCAAGGTCCCGTTGTGGATATTCAAGTGAACTACTAGTACTTAACCAGTCAATTTCCCGCTGTGGGATATTCAAGTGAACTACTAGTACTTAACCAGTCAATTTCCCCAGGGATATTCAAGTGAACTACTAGTACTTAACCAGTCAATGTCCCGTGTGGGATATTCAAGTGAACTACTAGTAATTAACCAGTCAATGTCCTGTTGTGAGATATTCAAGTGAACTACTAGTACTTAACCAGTCAATGTCCCGTTGTGGGATATTCAAGTGAACTACTAGTACTTAACCAGTCAATGTCCCGTTGTGGATATTCAAGTGAACTTGAACTACTAGTAATTAACCAGTCAATGTCCTTGTGAGATATTCATGAACTACTAGTACTTAACCAGTCAATGTCCCGCTAGGATATTCAAGTGAACTACTAGTACTTAACCAGTCAATGTCCCGTTGTGGATATTCAAGTGAACTACTAGTAATTAACCAGTCAATGTCCCGTTGTGAGATATTCAAGTGAACTACTAGTACTTAACCAGTCAATTTCCCGTCCTACTAGTACTTAACCAGTCAATGTCCTGGATATTCAAGTGAACTACTAGTACTTAACCAGTCAATTTCTTGATATTCTAACTACTAGTAATTAACTCAATGTCCCGTTGTGGATATTCAAGTGAACTACTAGTACTTAACCAGTCAATTTCCCGAGGGATATTCAAGTGAACTACTAGTACTTAACCAGTCAATGTCCCGTTGTGATATTCATGAACTACTAGTAATTAACAGTCAATGTCCTGTTGTGAGATATTCATGAACTACTAGTACTTAACCAGTCAATGTCCCGTTGTGGGATATTCATGAACTACTAGTAATTAACCAGTCAATGTCCTGTTGTGGAGATATTCAAGTGAACTACTAACTTAACCAGTCAATGTCCTGCTAGGGATATTCAAGTGAACTACTAGTACTTAACCAGTCAATGTCCCTGCTAGGATATTCATGAACTACTAGTAATTAACCAGTCAATGTCCCGCTAGAGATATTCAAGTGAACTACTAGTACTTAACCAGTCAATGTCCCGTTAGATATTCAAGGAACTACTAGTACTTAACCAGTCAATGTCCGTTGTGGGATATTCAAGTGAACTACTAGTAATTAACCAGTCAATGTCCCGCTGTGGGATATTCAAGTGAACTACTAGTACTTAACCAGTCAATGTCCCGCTAGGATATTCAAGTGAACTACTAGTACTAACCAGTCAATGTCCTGTTGTGGGATATTCATGTGAACTACTAGTACCTAACCAGTCAATGTCCCGTTGCTGGGATATTCAAGTGAACTACTAGTAATTAACCAGTCAATGTCCCGTTGTGGGATATTCAAGTGAACTTGAACTTCTAGTACTTAACCAGTCAATGTCCCGTTGTGGGATATTCAAGTGAACTACTAGTACTTAACCAGTCAATGTCCCGTTGTGGATATTCAAGTGAACTACTAGTACTTAACCAGTCAATTTCCTGTTGTGGATATTCAAGTGAACTACTAGTACTTAACCAGTCAATGTCCCGCTGTGGGATATTCAAGTGAACTACTAGTACTTAACCAGTCAATGTCCCGCCAGGGATATTCAAGTGAACTACTAGTACTTAACCAGTCAATGTCCTGCTAGGGATATTCAAGAACTACTAGTACTTAACCAGTCAATGTCCCGCTGTGGGATATTCAAGTGAACTACTAGTAATTAACCAGTCAATGTCCCGTTGCTGGGATATTCATGAACTTGAACTACTAGTAATTAACCAGTCAATGTCCTTGCTAGGATATTCAAGTGAACTACTAGTAATTAACCAGTCAATGTCCTTGCTAGGGATATTCAAGAACTTGAACTACTAGTAATTAACCAGTCAATGTCCTTGCTAGGATATTCAAGAACTTGAACTACTAGTAATTAACCAGTCAATGATATTCAAGTGAACTACTAGTACTTAACCAGTCAATGTCCTTGTGGGATATTCAAGTGAACTTGAACTACTAGTAATTAACCAGTCAATGTCCTTGCTAGGATATTCAAGTGAACTTGAACTACTAGTAATTAACCAGTCAATGTCCTGTTGTGGGATATTCAAGTGAACTACTAGTACTTAACCAGTCAATGTCCCATAGGGGATATTCAAGTGAATTTGAACTACTAGTAATTAACCAGTCAATGTCCCGCCAGTGATATTCAAGTGAACTTGAACTACTAGTAATTAACCAGTCAATGTCCCGCTAGGATATTCAAGTGAACTACTAGTAATTAACCAGTCAATGTCCTTGCTAGGGATATTCCAAGGAACTTGAACTACTAGTAATTAACCAGTCAATGTCCTGCTAGGATATTCAAGTGAACTACTAGTAATTAACCAGTCAATGTCCCGCTGTGGATATTCATGAACTAACTACTAGTAATTAACCAGTCAATGTCCCGCTGTGGGATATTCAAGTGAACTACTAGTACTTAACCAGTCAATGTCCTGCAGGGATATTCAAGTGAACTTGAACTACTAGTAATTAACCAGTCAACAGTCCTTGCTAGATATTCAATGAACTTGAACTACTAGTAATTAACCAGTCAATGTCCCGTGTGGGATATTCAAGTGAACTTGAACTACTAGTAATTAACCAGTCAATGTCCTGCTAGGATATTCAAGTGAACTACTAGTAATTAACCAGTCAATGTCCCGTTGTGAGATATTCAAGTGAACTTGAACTACTGGTTCATGTATTATCTGTTACTCCAGGGTCCATGAGAAGATCCACAGCCAGGAGAAACCTCACAGCTGTTCCTACTGCACAAGGCATTCAAACAGCTGTCCAACCTCAAGCTCCACCAGAGAATACACTCTGACCAGAAGCCTTACGCCTGCTCCTACTGCGACAAGACCTTCCGTGCTCAGGGGACCTTAAAAGTACAATATAGTTGTGGATTTTATTTCAGTTACACAACATAATACTTGCTATTTACTATATACTGAAATTCTTATTAATTAATAAAATGTATAATTTGTATTTTTTACTTTGAAGGTGCACCTGAGGACTCACACAGGAGAGAGGCCTTACCCTGCTTCGACTGTGACAAGCGTTTCATCACGTCCTCAGAGTTGAAGGTGCACCAGAGGATTCTACACGGGAGAGAAGCCCTTCTACTGCTACGACTGTGGGAAGAGTTACTATCAGCTGAAGCAGCTGAAGGAACATATGAAGTTCAACCCGGACCACAGCACCACACGTAGCGGACTCAGTAACATAGAGGACGAGGACAAGCTCTACTCTACGTCATGATGATGTAACGATGTCTTGATTTATTTTATATTTTTATTTAACTAGGCAAGTCAGTTAAGAACACATTTGTATTTATAATGACGGCCCACCCCGGCCAAACCTGAACGATGCTGGGCCAATTGTGCCGCACTATGGGACTCACAGTCACGGCCGGATGTGATACAGCCTGGATTCAAACCAGGGACTGTAGTAACGCCTCTAGCACTGAAATGCAGTGCCTTAGACCGCTGTGCCACTCAGAAGCCCTCAAAAAATATATATATATATATTTATCATCCTCGGGGGATGCCACATCATTGGAAAGAGAGATAGAACATTACTTTGCTAGCACTCTACTCGTTCTGTGATGACGTCACAGTGGTGATGTCAACGTGTCTATTAGAGTGTTCTGTCGTTGTACTGAGCAGACACAAGGTCAACGCTCTGTTTAAGATGTCGACAAAGTTGTCATTTTGATTAAATGTTGGGTTTTTAAAACATTTTTTAGGTTGTTTAGAAACTGACATTACATGAAAGACACATTTTACTACGTTTCCATTACATTTTTTATGTGTGTGAAGTCATCCTGTATAAACCAAAAAAAGAATGATAGCTGTTTAGTTTTGATACAATTTTATAAATGCCGACAGATAATTTGTAAGTCGACATGATGGGATCTTTTGTGTCGGTCAAATTATTTATGCGAGAAATGGCGCTGGAAACGCCTTGTGTGCAAATATTGATATAATTCATACCCGTCATATCGAAGTAAATGTGGAGTCACTCACGCGATGACGTGGTGTGTGGTCCTCCCCTTACGACTCGTCGGGAAAGCAAGCAGTTTATTAGGCTACAGATGAAATACGTAGAAATCATGAACTTCACAGGGTGGTGAAAGTGCACGGTGATCTTGATGCTCCTTTCCAATAAATGTCGAGGGTCTTATTCTGGTGATATGATAATCGATGATTGATTGCCTTTTGACAAATCAAAAATATTCTCGCTCTTTATCCATAATGTCATACTTTATTGTAGACGAACCTACTCGAACTCTTCTGCGAGCTGCTGGGATCGAGAGCACGTGCCAAAATCCAGACTAGAACATTTGCTATTTAACGCAACAGTTTCTGTGACAAAACTATCCGTACTGTTGAAAATGCAACGGAAACACATTACAAAAATGTATTCGGTACATGAAAACTTAAGGGAAAAGTACATTTTGCGTTCTCTACGTCATCACGCACTGATTTTTTTCGCAACAATTCAGTTTGGTGGAAACACCACTGGTGGGAATATGCACATATTTTATGTATGCTAATTCTAGAATATTCGCATGGAAATCTGTCGCCAATTGGATGGAAACCTAGTTTATGATGTGAATTGTTTCTCTTGACAAATCTGTTGGCAATCATGTTTGTGTAAAGGTTACCGTTAAACCATATTTGTCAATACAGTATAATTAATCAATGAAGATAAGTCATGAAACGAAACAACATCGTTCACTTTATCTGTTAAAGTCGTGTATTTAGTAACTACAGCCATGTTTTTTGGGGGGTTACACACTCAAAACCAGTGGAGGCTGGTGGGAGGAGCTATAGGAAGACTGGGTCATTGTAATGTCTGAAATGGAACGATATCAAACAGCACATATGTAAACCACGTTTGGCTCCATTCCATTCTAATCTTTCCAGCCCTTACAACGAGCCGTCCTCCTATAGATCCTCCACTGCTCAATAGAGTGGTTTTGCTCCGCCTCCAGTTCCAATGCCAGATCTGCTTTGGAAAGGCCTCAAGCGGATATGAAGACGTGAACATGTGAAAACTGTTATGCTACCAGACGTTAGCATGTGCTTTGAGCTCAGCTACAAAATAAAGACAGAAATCAGATGTTATGCTAACAGACGTTAGCATGTGCTTTGAGCTCAGCTACAAAATAAAGACAGAAATCAGATGTTATGCTACCAGACATTAGCATGTGCTTTGAGCTCAGCTACAAAATAAAGACAGAAATCAGATGTTATGCTACCAGACATTAGCATGTGCTTTGAGCTCAGCTACAAAATAAAGACAGAAATCAGATGTTATGCTACCAGACATTAGCATGTGCTTTGAGCTCAGCTACAAAATAAAGACAGAAATCAGATCAGAGTGCAACAACTGACCATGTTTATTTTCATCATCCATTCATTTCAGATCCAAAACTAAACATTGCTCCATACACTTCATGTTATAGTGAGCACACTTTGCTGTTTTGAAAAACAAAAACAAAGATAACCATCACCTGTTGCACAATCCATCCAAAGAACACTTTGAGAGAACAAAAACGAGGCTTACAAACGACATCTGGCGTATGAATATAAACATCTAAAATATATAATTACAAGTCACATGCTTATGTGACATTTTGATGTAATTAAAACAGTCCTTCTGACACAACAGCCTTCCTCATCCAGACAGAGCTTTACCCAGCCGGGTGTTAAGAGACACAACAGCCTTCCTCATCCAGACAGAGCTTTACCAGCCGGTGTTATGAGTCACAACAACATTCCCTCATCCAATAGGGAGCTTTACCAGCCGGTGTTAGGAGACACAACAACATTCCCTCATCCAAGAGAGAGAGAGAGCTTTACCAGCCAGGTGTTATGAGACACAACAGCCTTCCTCATCCAGACAGAGTCATCACAAACAACATTCCTCATCCAGACAGAGCTTTACCAGCCGGTGTTATGAGACACAACAACATTCCTCATCCAGACAGAGCTTTACCAGCCGGTGTTTATGAGACACAACACATTCCCTCATCCAGACAGAGCTTTACCAGCCGGTGTTATGAGACACAACATTCCTCATCCAAGAGAGAGCTTTACCAGCCGGTGTTATGAGACACAAATAGTGAGACACAAATGGGTGTTATGAGACAACATTCTCATCCAAGAGAGAGAGAGCTTTACCAGCCGGGTGTTATGAGACACAACAACATTCCCTCATCCAAGAGAGAGAGAGAGCTTTACCAGCCGGTGTTATGAGACACACAACAACATTCCCTCATCCAAGAGAGAGAGCTTTACCAGCCGGTGTTATGAGACACAAATAACATTCCTCATCCAAGAGAGAGCTACCAGCCGGTGTTATGAGACACAACAACATTCCCTCATCCAGACAGAGAGAGAGCTTTACCAGCCGGTGTTATGAGACACAACAGCATTCCCTCATCCAAGAGAGAGAGAGCTTTACCAGCCGGTGTTATGAGACACAACAACCTTCCCTCATCCAAGAGAGAGAGAGAGCTTTACCAGCCGGTGTTATGAGACACAACAACCTTCCCTCATCCAGACAGAGCTTTACCAGCCGGGTGTTATGAGACACAACATTCCTCATCCAGACAGAGCTTTACCAGCCGGTGTTATGAGACAACACTCCTCATCCAGACAGAGCTTTACTAGCCGGGTGTTATGAGTCACAACAACCTTCCTCATCCAGACAGAGCTTTACCAGCCGGTGTTATGAGACACAACATTCCCTCATCCAGACAGAGCTTTACCAGCCGGTGTTATGAGACACAACAGCCTTCCCTCATCCAGACAGAGCTTTACCAGCCGGTGTTATGAGACACAACAGCATTCCTCATCCAGACAGAGCTACCAGCCGGTGTTATGAGACACAACAACCTTCCTCATCCAAGAGAGAGCTTTACCAGCCGGTGTTATGAGACACAACAGCATTCCCTCATCCAAGAGAGAGAGCTTTACCAGCCGGTGTCCAGCCGGTGTTATGTGACATTTTGATGTCCTTCTGACACAACAGCATTCCTCATCCAAGAGAGAGCTTACCAGCCGGTGTTATGAGACACAACAGCATTCCTCATCCAGACAGAGCTTACCAGCCTGTGTTATGGGACCGTGACGTTGTGTTTCTATAATTAGGGCCCTGTGTTTTGACCTGGATTTGTACTTTTATTTCAAGCTTTTAATCAAACTGTCCCCTTTTTTAATGTCAGCTGGTCCAGCCCCGTCCTCCTGCACCACACTGAGACGATTGCTTTCATTTGGAATCTAATTTTATTTCTGAAAAGGTTTCAAATAAAAGGTTAAAATCCAGGTCATTTGACTTGATTAACCTAGAGAGCTACCCTCCTGTAACCCAACCCTGTTCCTGGAGAGCTACCCTCCTGTAACCCAACCCTGTTCCTGGAGAGCTACCTCCTATAACCCTGTTCCTGGAGAGCTACCCTCCTGTAACCCAACCCCTGTTCCTGGAGAGCTACCCTCCTGTAACCCAACCCTGTTCCTGGAGAGCTACCCCTCCTATAACCCAACCCTGTTCCTGAGAGCTACCCTCCTGTAACCCAACCCTGTTCCTGGAGAGCTACCCTCCTATAACCCAACCCTGTTCCTGGAGAGCTACCCTCCTGTAACCCAACCCTGTTCCTGGAGAGCTACCTCCTATAACCCACCCTGTTCCTGGAGAGCTACCCTCCTGTAACCCAACCCTGTTCCTGGAGAGCTACCCTCCTATAACCCAACCCTGTTCCTGGAGAGCTACCCTCCTGTAACCCAACCCGGTTCCTGGAGAGCTACCCTCCTATAACCCAACCCCTGTTCCTGGAGAGCTACCCTCCTATAACCCAACCCTGTTCCTGGAGAGCTACCCTCCTATAACCCAACCCTGTTCCTGGAGAGCTACCCTCCTGTAACCCAACCCCTGTTCCTGGAGAGCTACCCTCCTGTAACCCAACCCTGTTCCTGGAGAGCTACCCTCCTGTAACCCAACCCTGTTCCTGGAGAGATACCCTCCTATAACCCAACCCTGTTCCTAGAGAGCTACCTCCTATAACCCAACCCTGTTCCTGGAGAGCTACCCTCCTGTAACCCAACCCTGTTCCTGGAGAGCTACCTCCTATAATCCAACCCTGTTCCTGGAGAGCTACCCTCCTGTAACCCAACCCTGTTCCTGGAGAGCTACCCTCCTGTAACCCAACCCTGTTCCTGGAGAGCTACCTCTCCTATAACCCAACCCTGTTCCTGGAGAGCTACCCTCCTGTAACCCAACCCTGTTCCTGGAGAGCTACCCTCCTGTAACCCAACCCTGTTCCTGGAGAGCTACCCTCCTGTAACCCAACCCTGTTCCTGGAGAGCTACCCTCCTGTAACCCAACCCTGTTCCTGGAGAGCTACCCTCCTGTAACCCAACCCTGTTCCTGGAGAGCTACCCTCCTATAACCCAACCCCTGTTCCTGGAGAGCTACCCTCCTATAACCTAACCCTGTTCCTGGAGAGCTACCCTCCTATAACCCAACCCCTGTTCCTGGAGAGCCACCTCCCCTAACCTAACCCCTGTTCCTGGAGAGCTACCCTCCTGTAACCCAACCCCTGTTCCTGGAGAGCTACCCTCCTATAACCCAACCCTGTTCCTGGAGAGCTACCCTCCTATAACCCAACCCTGTTCCTGGAGAGCTACCTCCTGTAACCCAACCCTGTTCCTGGAGAGCTACCCTCCTTATAACCCAACCCTGTTCCTGGAGAGCTACCCTCCTATAATCCAACCCTGTTCCTGGAGAGCTACCCTCCTGTAACCCAACCCTGTTCCTGGAGAGCTACCCTCCTGTAACCCAACCCTGTTCCTGGAGCTACCCCTCCTATAACCCTGTTCCTGGAGAGCTACCCTCCTATAACCCAACCCTGTTCCTGGAGAGCTACCCACCTGTCCCGTAGTTGTAACTACCCTGCTAGATTGGGGTTGGAGTGAAACCTCCAGGATATCCTACATTATTCTATATGTACTTCTATGACTCCACCATCACTACTGCTGTGTGTGGCCTGGTGTTTCTGTAGGCTCTTTAGCCAGGCAAAGCCTTTTCCACAGACAGGGCATGTGTATGGTTTCTCTCCAGTGTGGGTGCTCCGGTGGGCTTTGTGGCTGCGCAGGTCCGAGAACCCTTCCCACAGTCGGCGCACTGGTAGGGCTTCTCTCCAGAGCGATTCTGCCGGTGAACCTTTAAACCCCACGACGTGCTGAATGATTTCTTACAGTGAGCACACTGGTATGGTTTGTCTCTGTGTGAGCCTTCTGATGCACCTGAGAAAGAAACATAGAATTACATATTAGAACTTTATTTTACAGGATCTCTTGTGTTTAGAAATGCATCGTTCATCAAAATTGAAACAACAGGTTCAGTAGCCCGAAAAGTTGTTGAACTTTGCGGAATAGAAATGCCATGAATAGAGCCGACGTGATTCCGTATGCTACATGTCAGAGAGGCATGTTTGTTCTAGATAGACTATTTCTATCTGAACGTTTCATGGACAATAGGTTTTCTATTGTGCGTGGTTATTTGGAGACACCATAGAAATGGAATGAACGGAACGGGCTAGGAACCTCCAACCCGGGCAATTTGACTGGCAAACTGAACCGTCCACCCATTATGACATCATTGACTTGAACCGGGAGGTGCGTTCTATTCGTTCTATTTCAATGGGAGAGACAGCTACTGTTCTATTTCAATGGGAGAGACAGCTACTGATGTTCTATTTCAATGGGAGAGACAGCTACTGATGTTCTATTTCAATGGGAGAGACAGCTACTGATGTTCTATTTCAATGGGAGAGACAGCTACTGATGTTCTATTTCAATGGGAGACAGCTACTGATGTTCTATTTCAATGGGAGAGAGACAGCTACTGATGTTCTATTTCAATGGGAGAGACAGCTACTGATGTTCTATTTCAATGGGAGACAGCTACTGATGTTCTCATTTCAATGGGAGAGACAGCTACTGATGTTCTATTTCAATGGGAGACAGCTACTGATGTTCTATTTCAATGGGAGAGACAGCTACTGATGCCCTATTTCAATGGGAGAGACAGCTACTGAATGGGAGAGGGATTCTATTTCAATGGGAGAGACAGCTACTGATGTTCTATTTCAATGGGAGACAGCTACTGATGCTACTGATCTATTTCAATGGGAGAGACAGCTACTGATGTTCTATTTCAATGGGAGAGACAGCTACTGATGTTCTATTTCACAGCTACTGATGTTCTATTTCAATGGGATACTGATGTTCTATTTCAATGGGAGAGACAGCTACTGATGTTCTATTTCAATGGGAAGACAGCTACTGATGTTCTATTTCAATGGGAGAGACAGCTACTGATGTTCTATTTCAATGGGAGAGACAGCTACTGATGTTCTATTTCAATGGGAGAGACAGCTACTGATGTTCTATTTCCACAGCTACTGATGTTCTATTTCAATGGGAGAGACAGCTACTGACGTTCTATTCCACCCATTATGACATCATTGACTTGGAACGGGAGGTGCGTTCTATTCGTATTTCAATGGGAGAGACAGCTACTGAGCCAAGTCTGGCAACTACAGCGTGATTGTTCGGTTAGATTACTTGTTAGATATTACTGCACGGTCGGAACTAGAAGCACAAGCATTTTAGCTACACTTGCATTAACATTTGCTAACCATGTGGTGACAAATAAACTTTGATTTGATATCTGTACTTGGGAAGAAAAGAACAGAAAGAGCGCCATAAAATGCCCACTGTAAAATGTAAATGTAAACAGGTGCTGGGCTAATAAAGTCAAGAAAAGAACAGAAAGGCTCCCACTGTATCGGCTTGTCAATACAGGCCAACTGTATAGGCTTGTCAATACAGGCCCACTGTATAGGCTTGTCAATACAGGCCCACTGTATAGGCTTGCTGGGTCAGGCCCACTGTATAGCTTGTCAATACAGGCCCACTGTATAGGCTTGCCAATACAGGCCCACTGTATAGGCTTGTCAATACAGGCCCACTGTATAGGCTTGTTTGGCAGGCCTACTGTATAGGTTGTCAATACAGCCTCACTGTATAGGCTTGTCAATACAGGCCCACTGTATAGGCTTGTCAATACCGGCCCACTGTATAGGCTTTCTTGTCAATACAGGCCCACTGTATAGGCTTGTCAATACAGGCCCACTGTATAGGCTTGTCAATACAGGCCCACTGTATAGGCTTATCAATACCGCCCACTGTATAGGCTTGTCAATACCGGTGGTGATGAGAACAGATTTAGTGGGAGAGTGATTTTTTTATTTTATTTTACCTTTATTTAACTAGGCAAGTCAGTTAAGAGCAAATTCTTATTTTCAATGACGGCCTAGGAACAGGGGTTAACTGCCTGTTCAGGGGCAGAACGACAGATTTGTACCTTGTCAGCTCGGGTTGGAACTTGCAACCTTCCGGTTACTAGTCCAACGCTCTAACCACTAGGCTACGCTGCCGCCCAAGAGCTACCCTCCTATATGTTCTAGGTGTATTTTACACACCTTAAGATAGGCCGCACGGAGAAGCTCTTTCCCACACTCAGAGCAGTAGTAGTAGTCCACTCCTCGCCAGAACTCTCAGCGCTCTCTTCCGCCCCCATCGCTGACATCACCACCCCACTACCTTCCTTCATCCCCGTCTCCGCCCCATCCCCGACGACATCGGCCCTCCACGGCATGCAGCCGCTGGTGTGTCCGGGAGCAGTCGGACCTTGGTGAAGCCCTTCCCACACGCGGAGCAGTAGTGAGGCTTCTCTCCGCTGTGGGTTCTCTGGTGCTCTTTGAGGTGCTGGAGTCTCAGGAAGCTCGGTCGCACTGAGAACAGTGGTGCGTCCTCTCTGCTGTGTGAACCAAGAGGTGCTTTTGAGGTAGCGGGCGGTGTCGAAGGTCTTTCCGCAGTCATGGCAGTAGTGTGAGACGTGCTCACCGGGGTGGTGGTGGTGGTGGATTATTCTGGGCTGGTGGATTCTGCGGTGCGCGTTCAGTATCCCAGGGCTGACAAAACTCCTCCCACAGTCGGGACAGTACAGAGGGGAGTGGTGGGTTCCTGGGTCTGTTTTGGCTGTTTCTTTGGTCGCGTCTGTTTTTGTTGTCGTTGTTGTTGAGGTTCTTCTGATACGGAGGGACTCTTCCCACTGACAGGCCACTGGTTGCAGTTTCCGTCTGCGTCAAGGAAATAAAGAGTGCTGGGTTAAATCTGAAGAAACAGTACCATGTTACGGTTCGTACTAGCAAACACTCAATATTGGTCTGCGTCCCAATTGGCACCTTATTCACTTTATAGGGCTGTACTTTTGACCAAGGCCTGTAGGGCTCTACAGGGAATAGGGTGCCATTTTGGGACGCACCCATTATCTGTACATACCAGAAAAAATAAAAACCTCTATAGCCTCTTCTTCTTTTTTGACCGTAAAACCACCCCCTCCTCTTCTTCTTCTTTAACTACAAGAGCTTTGTCCTTCTCTTCTTCCTCTACTTTGACCATGAAAGTGTGATCTTCCTCTTCTTCTTTAACTTGTAGAGAAATATCCTCTTCCTCCTCTTCTTCTTTAACATGTAGAGATATCCTCTTCCTCCTCCTCTTCTTCTTCAACTTGCAGAGAAATATCCTCTTCCTCCTCTTCTTCTTTAACAACTGTAGAGAAATATCCTCTTCCTCCTCTTCTTCTTTTAACTTGTAGAGAAATATCCTTCCTCCTCCTCTTCTTCTTCAACTTGCAGAGAAATATCCTCTTCCTCCTCTTCTTCTTTAACTTGTAGAGAAATATCCTCTTCCTCCCCCTCTTCTTCTTCTTCAACTTGCAGAGAAATATCCTCTTCCTCCTCTTCTTCTTTAACTTGTAGAGAGATATCCTCTTCCTCCTCCTCTTCTTGTTTGATGATGATGTTCAGGTCTGGAGATTGCCAGCAGTCTACAAGTTCGAGCTTCACTAGTCTATAACTGTATTCAGGGTCCTTCGTGTTGGTATATGTGGGTGGTAGTAATCTATAAGTGTAGAGAGTATCCATGATGACTATGGGTTTAGGTTCAATGTAGCACAATATAGAGAGTTAGTTCACTCACTGATCGCTCTTTTTTTAGAGCCCGATGTAGCCAGTTTGCTCAGTTTAGATGACATTAACCATTTGATTCTTTGAGCTTCCTTCTTACGCTGCAATCGTAGACATGTACTATGATAATTACTACATACGTGGTGTGACAGACGACTTTCCATGAACAATCGCAAACAGGAAACAGATTCTACGAAAAAGGACAAACAATCGAACTTTGAACTGGAAGAGCATAAGCACATTGTTTTTTAGCTCATGAGTACGTCATCGCGCGGCTCACGTGACCAGAGTGTGAGTTTTGCCCACGTTCACAACAACTGGAAACTCGCAACTAGGTAGTCGGAAAGCTCCGACATCAGTGTGTTCAAAACAACGGGAACTCGGAAAAATAAATGAGGCCCGAGGGAAATGTTTTTGAACAGTCATCCAACTCGAGAACTCAGGCCTCTTTCTAGAGCTCCACTTTCCGACCTAACGACGATATATAAAATTCGTATCTTTCCGAGTTCCCCAGTCGTTTTGAACGCATCATTTTCCCCATAGCGACTCTGTGGGTGTATTCATTACGCCGATTCCGCTTCAAAAGCTGATCGTCTGTTGCAAAAACGTTTTAGCAACGGAAACCTTTCTCAAACGGAAAACATTTTTGCAACAAAAAATAAATAAATATTAGGTCCCTCCCGTCGGCTGTGTTTGCTTCCGCGTAATGAATATTACCCCTGGCAAGAAAGAAGTGAGAGTAAGAAGCTGTTTAGCTTCCCGTCTGACTGCTCGGCGAAATGTCGACTTGTCTTATTAGCTAGCACAATCAAAACTAACTTGGAAAAGCATCTATTCGGCAGTGATGTGATTTTCCAGCTTGGTTTCAACGGCCTTTATTCCCGAGGTAGGAAACTAAAGATGACAAATGTTGTTGTTTTTTTAATGCCAAACGGTAAGCTAACGTTAGCACAATTATGTGAGTTGCCACTGACTAGCTAACTAGTTAGCAGCTAACGTTAGATACAGTGATTTGGTCAAGAATCAGCTAACTAAAATAATGGTTGTTTTTATTGAATGGCTAGACATATGAGTCCCTGTTATGAACCTCTTTTTCCCAGGAACAGGTTTTCCCCCGTCGGTATGAGTTGATCTGAGGAGTTGACAAGGACGCATTTGTTGCAGTGTTCATTTGATTAACTTCCTGTTTACTAACTCATTTATGTTAGTCAAACTGTTATCAAACTGTCTGTCAGGTACTAACTCATTTAGTTAGTCAAACTATATGTCTGTCAATGCTCAATGTCAAACTATATGTCTGTACATCAACTCATTTAGTTAGTCAAACTGTATGTCTGTCAGGTACTAACTCATTTAGTTAGTCAAACTGTATGTCTGTCAAAACATCAGGTACTAACTCATTTAGTTAGTCAAACTATATGTCTGTCAGGTACTAACTCATTTTAGTTAGTCAAACTGTATGTCTGTCAAAACATCAGGGTACTAACTCATTTAGTTAGTCAAACTATATGTCTCAGGTCAACTCATTTAGTTAGTCAAACTTTGTATGTCTGTCAGGTACTCATTTAGTTAGTAGAGCTATATGTCTTTGAGGAAACATCAGGTTGACTAACTAAATGAGTTAGTCAAACTGTATGTCTGTCAGGTACTAACTCATTTAGTTAGTCAAACTGTATGTCTGTCAGGTACTAACTCATTTAGTTAGTCAAACTGTATGTCTGTCATATGGTACTAACTCATTTAGTTAGTCAAACTGTATGTCTGTCAGGTACTAACTCATTTAGTTAGTCAAACTGTATGTCTGTCAGGTACTAACTCATTTAGTTAGTCATACTGTATGTCTGTCAAAACATCAGGTACTAACTCATTTAGTTAGTCAAAGCTGTATGTCTGTCAGGTACTAACTCATTTAGTTAGTCAACTGTATGTCTGTCAAAACGTCGGGTACTAACTCATTTAGTTAGTCAAACCATATGTCTGTCAGGTACTAACTCATTTAGTTAGTCAAACTATATGTCTGTCAAAACGTCAGGTACTAACTCATTTAGTTAGTCAAACTATATGTCTGTCAAAACGTCAGGTACTAACTCATTTAGTTAGTCAAACTATATGTCTGTCAGGTACTAACTCATTTTAGTTAGTCAAACTATATGTCTGTCAAAACGTCAGGTACTAACTCATTTAGTTAGTCATACTATATGTCTGTCAAAACATCAGGTACTAACTCATTTAGTTAGTCAAACTATATGTCTGTCAGGTACTAACTCATTTAGTTAGTCAAACTATGTCTGTCAAAACGGTACTAACTCATTTAGTTAGTCAAACTATATGTCTGTCAAAACTGTCAGGTACTAACTCATTTAGTTAGTCAAACTATGTCTGTCAGGTACTAACTCATTTAGTTAGTCAAACTTTATGTCTGTCAAAACGTCCAGGTACTAACTCATTTAGTTAGTCAAACTATATGTCTGTCAGGTACTAACTCATTTAGTTAGTCAAACTATATGTCTGTCAAAACATCAGGTACTAACTCATTTAGTTAGGTCATACTATATGTCTGTCAAAACATCAGGTACTAACTCATTTAGTTAGTCATACTGTATGTCCATCAGGTACTAACTCATTTAGTTAGTCAAACTATGTGTCTGGTACAACTCATTTAGTTAGTCAAACTCTGTCAGGTACTAACTCATTTAGTTAGTCATACTATATGTCTGTCAAAACATTTAGTTAGTAACTGTATGTTGTCAGGTACTAACTCATTTAGTTAGTCAAAACATGTCTGTCAGGTACTAACATTTAGTTAGTCATACTATATGTCTGTCAGGTACTAACTCATTTAGTTAGTCAAACTATATGTCTGTCAGGTACTAACTCATTTAGTTAGTCATACTATATGTCTGTCAGGTGCTCAACTCATTTATTTAGTCAAACTATATGTCTGTCAGGTACTAACTCATTTAGTTAGTCAAACTATATGTTCGGTTGTGGTACTAACTCATTTAGTTAGTCATACTATATGTCTGTCAGGTACTAACTATTTAGTTAGTCAAACTGTATGTCTGTCAGGTACTCACTCCTATTTTAGTTAGTCATACTAACTATGTCTGTCAGGTACTAACTTATTTAGTTAGTCAAACTGTATGTACTGTCAGGTACTAACTCATTTAGTTATCATACTATATGTCTGTCAAAACATCAGGTACTAACTTATTTAGTTAGTCAAACTGTATGTCTGTCAGGTACTAACTCATTTAGTTAGTCAAACTATATGTCTGTCAAAACATCAGGTACTAACTCATTTAGTTAGTCAAACTATATGTCTGTCAGGGTACTAACTCATTTAGTTAGTCATACTATATGTTGTCAGGTACTCAACTCATTTAGTTAGTCAAACTGTGTCTGTCAGGTAAACCTACGAAGGTCAGGTATGTCTGTCAGGTACCAACTCATTTAGTTAGTCAAACTATATGTCTGTCAAAACATCAGGTACTAACTCATTTAGTTAGTCATACTATATGTCTGTCAAAACATCAGGTACTAACTCATTTAGTTAGTCAAACTGCCCGTCAGGTACTAACTCATTTAGTTAGTCAAACTGTGTCTGTCAGGTACTAACTCATTTAGTTAGTCAAACCATATGTCTGTCAAACATCAGGTACTAACTCATTTAGTTAGTCAAACTATATGTCTGTCAAAACATCAGGTACTAACTCATTTAGTTAGTCATACTATGTCTCGTTTGTCTGATCAGGTACTAACTCATTTAGTTAGTCAAACTATATGTCTGTCAGGTACTAACTCATTTAGTTAGTCAAACTATATGTCTGTCAGGTACTAACTCATTTAGTTAGTCAAACTATATGTCTGTCAGGTACTAACTCATTTAGTTAGTCAAACTATATGTCTGTCAAAACTCATTTAGTTAGTCAACTCATTTAGTCAAACGCCAGGTACTAACTCATTTAGTTAGTCAAAACTATATGTCATCAGGTACTAACTCATTTAGTTAGTCAAACTATATGTCTGTCAGCGTCCGGAGTACCTAACTCATTTAGTTAGTCAAACTATATGTCTGTCAAAACATCAGGTACTAACCTCGATTTAGTTCGTAAACCATATGTATGTCCGTCAGGTACTAACTCTATTTAGTTGGTCAAACTATATGTCTGTCAAAGACACTAGGTACTACTCATTTAGTTAGTCAAACTGGTGTCTGTCAGGTACTAACTCATTTAGTTAGTCATAGCTATATGTCTGTCAGGTACTAACTCATTTAGTTAGTCATACTATATATGTCTGTCAGGTACTAACTTATTTGAAGTTAGTCAAACTGTATGTCTGTGTCAGGTACTAACTCATTTAGTTAGTCAAACTATATGTCTGTCAGGTACTAACTCATTTAGTTAGTCAAACTGTATGTCTGTCAGGTACTAACTCATTTAGTTAGTCCAAACTATATGTCAGGTACTACTCATTTAGTTAGTCAAACTGCATGTCTGTCAAAACGTCAGGTACTACTCAATTTACGGAAGCTATTAAAGGGGGTCCTGTTTATTAGGCTATAAAATACATTGTCAGAACTCAGCCAGTTATTCTGTAATATTTGAAAAAATGTCATCCCAAATGGCAACCTATTCCCTAGTATAGTGAGTGTACATATGTCTAGGCCATGATCCATAGGGCTGTGGAGGAGTGTCTATGCTATGGACCCTGGGCTCTGGTCAAAAGTAGTCACGTTTGTGATATTTCTTGTTTTTTCCCCCTCCTTTTGGATAGTGTTGCTCAATATTACTGCAATGTTGGCGCTAGAAGGTGTGCATTTTGCACACCTGTAAAGGACCAATACACTTTGATTTGCAGTAATAAGTTGCCATTTGGTCTCCACACAGTTCATAGTTTTGTCTCTCTGTCTCTCTCTGTCTCTCTCTGTCTCTGTCTCTCTCTGTCTCTGTGTCTCTCTGTCTCTCTCTGTCTCTCTCTGTCTCTCTCTGTCTCTCTCTGTCTCTCTCTGTCTCTCTCTGTCTCTCTCTGTCTCTCTCTGTCTCTCTCTCTCTCTCTGGGTCTCTCTCTATCTCTCTCTCTCTCTGGGTCTCTCTCTCTCTCTGGGTCTCTCTCTCCTCTGGGTCTCTCTCCCTCAGGTCTCTCCTCTCTCTCTAGATTCTCTCTCTCTGGTCTCTCTCTCTCTGGGTCTCTCTCCCTGGGTCTTCTCTCTCTCTCTCTGGGCTCTCTCTCTCTCTCTCTGGGTCTCTCTCTCTCTCTCTCTGGGTCTCTCTCTCTCTCTCTGGGTCTCTCTCTCTCTCTGGGTCTCTCTCTCTCTCTCTCTGGGTCTCTCTCTCTCTCTGGGTCTCTTCTCTTCTCTCTGGGTCTCTCTCTCTCTCTGGCTCTCTCTCTGGCTCTCTGGCTCTCTCTCTCTCTCTGGGTCTTCTCTCTCTCTCTCTGGTCTCTCGGTCTTCTCTCTCTCTGGGTCTCTCTCTCTCTCTCTCTGGGTCTCTCTCTCTCTCTGGTCTCTCTCTCTCTCTCTCTGGGCCCTCTCTCTCTCTCTCTGGGCCTCTCTCTCTCTCTCTGGTCTCTCTCTCTCTGGGTCTCTCTTCTCTCTGGGTCTCTCTCTCTCTCTCTCTGGTCTCTCTCTCTCTCTCTCTGGGTCTCTCTCTCTCTCTCTCTGGCCCTCTCTCTCTCTCTCTGGGCTCTCTCTCTCTCTGGGTCTCTCTCTCTCTCTCTGGGTCTCTCTCTCTCTGGCTCTCTCTCTCTCTCTCTGGGTCTCTCTCTCTCTCTCTGGGTCTCTCTCTCTCTCGGTCTCTCTCTCTCTCTGGGTCTCTCTCTCTCTCTCTGGGTCTCTCTCTCTCTCTCTCGGGTCTCTCTCTCTCTCTCGGGTCTGCTCTCTTCTCTCTCTCTCTGGGTCTCTCTCTCTCTCTGGGTCTCTCTCTCTCTGGGTCTCTCTCTCTGGGTCTCCTCTCGGTCTCTCTCGGGTCTCTCTCTCGGGTCTCTCTCTCTCTCTCTCTCTGGGTCTCTCTTCTGGGTCTCTCTCTCTCTCTCTGGGTCTCTCTCTGGCTCTCTCTCTCTCTGGGTCTCTCTTCTCTCTCTCGGTCTCTCTCTCTCTCTCTCTCTGGGTCTCTCTCTCTCTCTCTCTCTCTGTCTCTTCTCTCTCTCTCTCTCTGGGTCTCTCTCTCTCTCTCTCTCTCTCTCTCTCTCTCTCTCTCTCTGGAAACATATGTTAATATTGCCAAAGCAAATGGAGTAGATAATTAACAATAACAGTGAACATTACACTAACAGAAGTTCCAAAATCCTCATTTCAAATGTCATATGTCTATACAATATAGTGTTTGTAAGGAAGTGCAATGTTTTTTTTTGCAACATATTCTGTTTCTTGCTCTCTCTTTCTCTTAGGCTCTCCTCTGTCCCACTCTTTAGTTCTCTCTCTCCTCTGTCCCCCTCTTTGGTCTCTCTCTCTCCTCTGTCCCCCTCTTTAGTTCTCTCTCTCCTCTGTCCCTGTCTCTCTCTCTCCTCTGCTCCCTCTTTGGTTCTCTCTCTCCTCCAGGAAACATCTTTTAATTCTGCCAGCTCAATGGAGTCCTACTTTTTGGAACATTACACTAACTCTTCCAAAATAATCAAGACATTTCTTTATGGTTCTCTAGTCTCCTCTGTCCCTCTTTTTTTCTCCCATATTCTGTTTCCCCCTTTCTTTCTCTCTCTCCTCTGTCCCCCTCTTTTAGTTCTTCTCTCCTCCTGTCCCCTCTTGGTTCTCTCTCTCCTCTGTCCCCTCTTTAGTTCTCTCTCTCTCTGTCCCCCTCTTTAGTTCTCTCTCCTCCTGTCCCCTCTTTAGTTCTCTCCTCTCCCCCCCTCTTTGCAGTTCTCTCCTCTGTCCCCTCTTTGGTTCTCTCCTCCCCTGTCCCCCTTTAGTTCTTCCTCTCTTCCACTCTTTAGTTTCTCTCCTCTGTCCCCTTTAGTTCTCTCTCTCCTCTGTCCCACTCTTTAGTTCTCTCTCTCCTCTGTCCCCCTCTTTGTTCTCTCTCCCTCTGTCCCCCTCTTTGGATTTCTCTCTCCTCTGTCCCACTCTTTAGTTCTCTCTCTCCTCTGTCCCCCTCTTTAGTTCTCTCTTCCTCTGTCCCCTCTTTAGTTCTCTCTCTCTCTTTAGTTCTTCTGTCCCCCTTTAGATTTTCTCTCTCTCTCCCCATTCCTCTTTGTTCTCTCTCTCCTCTGTCCCACTCTTTGGTTCTCCTGTCCCATCTTTGGTTCTCTCTGTCCCACTCTTTAGTTCTCTCTGTCCCAACTTTAGTTCTCTCTGTCCGAGTTCTCACTTCCACTCTTTGGTTCCCTGTCCCCACTCTTTAGTTCTCTCTGTCCCCCTCTTTAGTTCTCTCTGTCCCCTCTTTAGTTCTCTCTGTCCCCCTCTTTAGTTCTCTCTGTCCCCCTCTTTAGTTCTCTCTGTCCCCCTCTTCAGTTCCTCTCTCTCACTTATTCTTTGGACTCTCTCTCCTCCAGACCCAGATGATCCAGCAGATGGAGGGTGCGCTCTGGTCCCCAACCCTCTCTCAGTCCTATGAACCCTCTGGACTTCCCTGACAGCCTCCTCTCCAGCCGCCACCCTCTGCCAGCCCCTCTGGTTTGGAGTCGAAGACTGGCAACCCGACAACGTTGAACTGTGGGCTTCTGCCGCCACTGCCTGGCACTCTGGTGGGGTCAGTGGGAAGACTGAGTGCCCGAATGCAGGGAGAAGTGGGAGGGCTTCCCCAAAGTGTTGACATCCTGCTGAGGTAAGGTGCTACATCCTGCTGAGGTAAGGTGCTACATCCTGCTGAGGTAAGGTGCTACATCCTGCTGAGGTAAGGTGCTACATCCTGCTGAGGTAAGGTGCTACATCCTGCTGAGGTAAGGTGCATCCTGCTGGGGGTAAGGTGCTACATCCTGCTGAGGTGGAGTGCTACATCCTGCTGAGGTAAGGTGCAACATCCTGCTGAGGTAAGGTGCAACATCCTGCTGAGGTAAGGTACAACATCCTGCTGGTGAGTACAACATCCTGCTGGTGGTAGTGCAACATCCTGCTGAGGGTGGAGTACACATCCTGCTGAGGTAAGGTGCTACATCCTGCTGAGGTGGGTGCTACACATCCTGCTGAGGTAAGGTGCTACACTCCTGCTGAGGTAGGTGCTACATCCTGCTGAGGTAAGGTGCTACATCCTGCTGAGGTAGGTGCTACATCCTGCTGGTGGAGTGCTACATCCTGCTGAGGTAAGGTGCTACATCCTGCTGAGGTAAGGTGCCACATCCTGCTGAGGTAGGTGCTACATCCTGCTGAAGTGGGTGCTACATCCTGCTGAGTGGAGTGCTGCATCCTGCTGAGGTAAGATTAACACATCCTGCTGAGGTAAGGTGCTACATCCTGCTGAGGTAGGTGCTACATCCTGCTGAGGTAAGGTGCACATCCTGCTGAGGTAAGGTGCACATCCTGCTGAGGTAAGGTGCCACATCCTGCTGAGGTAGGTGCACATCCTGCTGAGGTAAGGTGCTACATCCTGCTGAGGGTAGGTGCTGCATCCTGCTGAGGTAAGGTGCTACATCCTGCTGAGGTAATTGCAATTCTATGAGGCATGTCTTACCCAGCTCCAAGGTAGCCTTGCCAAGAATCCATCCATGTAAACACGGACGATTTATTTTATAGACTTGATTTTCTCTGTTCTATTGGTTTACTTATCAACTTTCTTTACCTTTTACTCCTCTCTCTCTCATCCTCCTCCCTCTTCCTCTCTCTCTCTCTCATCCCCTCTTCTCTCTCTCTCATCCCCTCTTCTCTCTCTCTCCTCTCCCTCTCTCTCTCTCTCTCATCCCCTCTTCTCTCTCTCTCATCCCTCTCTTCTCTCTCTCATCCTCCTCCTCTCTCTCTCATCCTCCTCCTCTCTCTCCCATCCCTCCTCTCTCTCTCTCTCTCATCCTCCTCCTTCTCTCTCTCTCTCTCTCTCTTCTCTCTCTCTCTCTCTCTCTCTCTCTCTCTCTCTCTCTCTCTCTCTCTCTCTCTCTCTCTCTCTCTCTCATCCCTCCTCTCTCTCTCTCTCTCATCCCTCCTCTCTCTCTCCTCTCATCCCCTCCTCTCTCTCTCTCTCTCTCTCTCTCCTCTCCTCTCTCTTCTCTCTCCCTCCTCTCTCTCTTCTCATCTCCTCCTCTCTCTCTCTCATCCCTCTCCTCTCTCTCCTCTCTCTCATCCCCTCCCCTCTCTCTCTCTCCCATCCCTCTCTTTCTCCTCTCTCTCATCCCTTTCTCTCTCTCTCTCTCTCATCCCCCTCTTCTCTCTCTCTTCATCCCCTCTTCTCTCTCTCTCTCTCATCCCTCTTCTCTCTCTCATCCCCTCCTCTCTCTCTCTCATCCCCTCTCTCTCTCCTCATCCCCTCCTCTCTTCTTCTCTCTCTCATCCCCTCTTCTCTCTTCTCATCCCTCTTCTCTCTCTCTCTCTCTCTCCTCTCTCTCTCTCTCATCCCCTCTTCTCTCTTCTCTCTATCCCCTCCTCTCTCTCTCTCATCCCCTCCTCTCTCTCTCTTCCCTCCCTCTCTCTCTCTCTCTCTCTCTCTCTCTCCTCCTCTCTTCTCTCTCTCTCATCCCTCTCTTCTCTCTCTCTCATCCCTCTCTCTCTCTCTCATCCCCTTCTCTCTCTCATCCTCTCTCTCATCCCCTCTCTCTCTCCCCTCTCTCTCATCTCCTCTCTCTCATCCTCCTCTCTTCTCTCTCCTCTCTCTCTCCCTCTCTCTCTCTCTCTCATCCTCTCTTCTCATCCCTCTTCTCTCTCTCTTCTCATCCCCTCTTCTCTCTCTCTCTCATCCCCTCTATCCCTCTTCTCTCATCCCCTCTCTCTCTCTCATCCCCTTCTCTCTCTCTCTTCTCTCTCTCTTCTCTCATCCCTCTTCTCTCTCTCTCTCATCCCCTCTCTTTCTCTCTTCTATCCCCTTTCTCTCTCTTCTCTCTCTCTCTCTCTCTCTCATCCCCTCTCTCTCTCTCTCTCATCCCCTCTTCTCTCTTTCTCTATCCCCTCTTCTCTCTCTCTCTCTCTCTCTATCCCCTCTTTCTCTCTCTCCCTCTCTCTCT
>NW_025748599.1:0-32910 GCF_021184085.1 Oncorhynchus gorbuscha
AGACCAGTTAACCCACTGTTCCTAGACCAGTTAACCCACTGTTCCTAGACCAGTTAACCCACTGTTCCTAGACCAGTTAACCCACTGTTCCTAGACCAGTTAACCCACTGTTCCTAGACCAGTTAACCCACTGTTCCTAGACCAGTTAACCCACTGTTCCTAGACCAGTTAACCCACTGTTCCTAGACCAGTTAACCCACTGTTCCTAGACCAGTTAACCCACTGTTCCTAGACCAGTTAACCCACTGTTCCTAGACCAGTTAACCCACTGTTCCTAGACCAGTTAACCCACTGTTCCTAGACCAGTTAACCCACTGTTCCTAGACCAGTTAACCCACTGTTCCTAGACCAGTTAACCCACTGTTCCTAGACCAGTTAACCCACTGTTCCTAGACCAGTTAACCCACTGTTCCTAGACCAGTTAACCCACTGTTCCTAGACCAGTTAACCCACTGTTCCTAGACCAGTTAACCCACTGTTCCTAGACCAGTTAACCCACTAAAATAAGAGTTTGTTCTTAACTTACTTGCCTAGTTAAATAAATCTGTAACATAGTGCTTTTTTCAATAATATTTGTAAATATTTGTAAATCTATAATGACTATATGCAACTAAATCCTATCCATAGTTTCTTTGCCTGACAAGTACCACGTGAAGGTTAACATTTGGAAAACAGCTTGCACGTTACTCTCTCTGCGAGCCGAGACCAAACGAGGCTGGCTTCATGTCTGTCAAAGTTGACTAGTCTTCATTAATGTAGTAGAGAGAGACGCACGAAAACAAGCGCTCTTTCCTAGTTGGTTAGTTAGTAAGCTAGAAGTCCGTGCCGTGCCAAGTGCACAGGTGCCCCGTTCTCACCGCTCACGAAGGACAAAATAGACAAAATGAGACTTACAGATAAGAAGTAAAGACGGTAAGGTTGGCTGGAATGTCCGTGAGCCCGAGATCCGAGCAGTCGACACGTTGAAGCATGCCGTCCTCCTCGCAGTGACAGCGGGACGGGCAGTCCCCGACCTGAGCCCCCATCTGCGATATCGCTCCGCATTCCGCGACCACCAGTAATAAGATGATTAAAACTTTACGGGGATGAAACATCTCCACCGTTTTTTAGAAGGAAAAAAAACTAAATAAAAGGTGCTGAAAAAAAAAAAAATAAGAGTTTGCCGCCGTTTCAGTAAGTCCTTCCAAGTCTCTCAGTCTGCGGCTGTCTGTATGTGTCGATGTATCAAGCCTTCTGTCTGGAGCGCATGGAGTAGTTCAGACAGCGTGTCCCTCTGTTCCTATTCTCTGAGATCCATCCTGAAATGCTTCACAGCTTTAAACAGCCTCACCAGTGTGCCGCGTTTCGTGACGTCAGTCAACGCCATTCAAAACCAGGCAGCTAAGCGGAGCTGAGCGCGTGAATGATCTCGGGACGGGGAAACGTGTAAAGCCTACCGCACGCACGCGGTTATCGCTCCTAGTATACACATGTACTATAGCCTGCTAATTATCCTCCAGCTTCCCATTTTTGCCGCTCTGAAAAATGTCAGTATGCCACATGCAATGACTTATACATTTCACCACAAATCTCAAGCTGACTAAGTGACTGAGAAAGTTGTGAGACATACAGCGCCGTCAGAAAGTACTCTCACCCCTCGACTTTCCCCACAGCTTGTTGTGTTACAGCCGGAATTTAAAACTATTATGTAAATGAGGTATTGACGTTTTTTATTTTTAAGAAATATGCAAAGAACAGAACAAAACCAAAAAATCTATAAAACTTGGTTTTCACTTGTCATTACGGGATATTGTGGGAAAATGGGAATAAAAACCCTATGAAATCCATTTTGAATTCAGGCTGTAACACAACAGAACGTGGGGATGAACATTGTCTGTTGGCACTGTAATGAGAACAAGTTGAGAGAAAGTATTATGTCTGAAGGAACTGTCAATGATTGACATGGAAGTGTTTACAACATGGTTCTATTAGGGTGCTGGACGGTGGGAATGATTCTGGAGAACACGGTGAATGAGGTACTTCCTGAGCTGCACTTCCTCACCTCCTGTCTAATGTATGACCATATTAGAGATACATATTTCCCTCAGATTACACAGATCCACAAAGAATTCAAAAACAAACCCAATTTTGATAAACTCCCATATCTACTGAGTGAAATACCACAGTGTGCCATCACAGCAGCAAGATTTGTGACGTGTTGCCACAAGAAAAGGGCAACCAGTGAAGAACACACACCATTGTAAATACAACCCATATTTATGCTTATTTATTTTATCTTGTGTCCTTAAAACCATTTGTACATTGTTAAAACACTGTATATATATATATAATATGACATTTGTAATGTCTTTATTGTTTTGAAACTTCTGTATGTGTAATGTTTACTGTTCATTTTTATTGTTTATTTCACTTTATATATTATCTACCTCACTTGCTCTGGCAATGTTAACACATGTTTCCCCTGTCAATAAAGCCCTTGAATTGAATTGAATTGAATTGAATTGAATTGAATGAATGCATTGTACTACTGCTCCTCACAGTCTATTATCAGGTTAGCGGAGTGAATCAGCTATATATCCATAGTGCCATGAAACACCTTCTTCAAGTAATATGAGATAAGAAGGTTTTATCAGGACGCGCCGAGGAATGATGCAACTCTACGAGGCAATCTCAGTTAAAAGCTACACCTCCAGGCATACAGATATAGTCTGGCTGACACCAAACTCTACTTCGGTGTCTGGAAAGGCTTTATTGTGTGGGTGGCGTCAGCCAAGTCTCAACTTTGTGTCAATTTTAGGAGAAGAAGTGGTTGAGAGAGATGTTCAACTCTGAGACTAGAGGTGTGTTGTTATCCTACAGGGAGGCTTATTGACAGGATGTTCAACTCAGACTAGAGGTGTGTTGTTATCCTACAGGGAGGCTTATTGACAGGATGTTCAACTCAGACTAGAGGTGTGCTGTTATTCTACAGGGAGGCTTATTGACAGGATGTTCAACTCAGACTAGAGGTGTGCTGTTATTCTACAGGGGGGCTTATTGACAGGATGTTCAACTCAGACTAGAGGTGTGTTGTTATCCTACAGGGAGGCTTATTGACAGGATGTTCAACTCAGACTAGAGGTGTGCTGTTATTCTACAGGGGGGCTTATTGACAGGATGTTCAACTCTGAGACTAGAGGTGTGCTGTTATCCTACAGGGAGGCTTATTGACAGAGAACCTTTTGTTGTAATGTAACAGTTTGAGGAAAGGTGTGCATGTGTGTGTGTGTGTGTGTGTGTGTGTGTGTGTGTGTGTGTGTGTGTGTGTGTGTGTGTGTGTGTGTGTGTGTGTGTGTGTGTGTGTGTGTGTGTGTGTGTGTGTGTGTGTGTGTGTGTGCGTGTGCGTGTGCGCGTGTGCGTGTGCGCGTGTGCGTGCACAGCCGGAGCACACAGAACACCGCGCCACTACAGTTCACAATGCCCTAGCAAGCCCTGAGCAGACTTGATGATACTTGATGGTAATAGCGTGTCGTTTTTTAATTATTTAGTTTTAAGCCTTCTCCGAACCATAGCCCTAACCTTAACCAATCAGAATGAATACCTAAACTGTTAACCTTTGAGATGTTTTTGTTTTAACCCTGTAACCATGCAGAAATAAACCTGTAACCAAGCAGAAATAAACCTGTAACCAAGCAGAAATAAACCTGTAACCAAGCAGAAATAAACCTGTAACCAAGCAGAAATAAACCTGTAACCAAGCAGAAATAAACCTGTAACCAAGCAGAAATAAACCTGTAACCATGCAGAAATAAACCTGTAACCAAGCAGAATTAACCCTGTAACCATGCAGAATTAACCCTGTAACCATGCAGAATTAACCATGTAACCAAGCAGAATTAACCCTGTAACCATGCAGAATTAACCCTGTAACCAAGCAGAATTAACCCTGTAACCAAGCAGAATTAACCATGTAACCAAGCTGAAGTAACCATGCAGAATTAACCATGTAACCATGTAGAATTAACCCTGTAACCATGCAGAATTAACCCTGTAACAGCTTCTATCCCCCAAAGCAATAAGACTCCTGAACAGCTTCTATCCCCCAAAGCAATAAGACTCCTGAACAGCTTCTATCCCCCAAAGCAATAAGACTCCTGAACAGCTTCTATCCCCAAAGCAATAAGACTCCTGAACAGCTTCTATCCCCCAAAGCAATAAGACTCCTGAACAGCTTCTATCCCCCAAAGCAATAAGACTCCTGAACAGCTTCTATCCCCAAAGCAATAAGACTCCTGAACAGCTTCTATCCCCCAAAGCAATAAGACTCCTGAACAGCTTCTATCCCCCAAAGCAATAAGACTCCTGAACAGCTTCTATCCCCCAAAGCAATAAGACTCCTGAACAGCTTCTATCCCCAAAGCAATAAAACTGCTGAACAGTTCATCAAATGGCTACCAAGACTGTTGCATTGACCCCAACCCCATTTTAATGCTGCTACTCTCTGTTTATTATCTATGCATCTCCACTTTACCTCTACCTACATGTACATATTACCTCAATTACCTTCACTAAGCAGTGCCCCCACACATTGACTCAGTACCGGTACCCCCTGTGTATAGCCTTGTTACTGTTATTTTATTGTTGCTCTTTAATCATTTGTTATGTTTTTATTTTCTTATTTTTTTGTATTTTTATTTATTTATTATTTACTTCAGTTTATTTACTAAATACTTTCTCAACATTTTTTTTTCTTAAAACCGCCTTGTTTGGTTAAGGGCTTGAAGGTAAGTATTTCACTGTAAGGTCTACTACACCTGTTGTATTCAGCATTTCACTGTAAGGTCTACTACACCTGTTGTATTCAGCATTTCACTGTAAGGTCTACTACACCTGTTGTATTCAGCATTTCACTGTAAGGTCTACTACACCTGTTGTATTCAGCATTTCACTGTAAGGTCTACTACACCTGTTGTATTCAGCATTTCACTGTAAGGTCTACTACACCTGTTGTATTCAGCATTTCACTGTAAGATCTACTACACCTGTTGTATTCAGCATTTCACTGTAAGGTCTACTACACCTGTTGTATTCAGCATTTCACTGTAAGATCTACTACACCTGTTGTATTCAGCATTTCACTGTAAGGTCTACTACACCTGTTGTATTCAGCATTTCACTGTAAGGTCTACTACACCTGTTGTATTCAGCATTTCACTGTAAGGTCTACTACACCTGTTGTAATCAGCATTTCACTGTAAGGTCTACTACACCTGTTGTATTCAGCATTTCACTGTAAGGTCTACTACACCTGTTGTATTCAGCATTTCACTGTAGGGTCTACTACACCTGTTGTATTCAGCATTTCACTGTAAGGTCTACTACACCTGTTGTATTCAGCATTTCACTGTAAGGTCTACTACACCTGTTGTATTCAGCATTTCACTGTAAGGTCTACTACACCTGTTGTATTCAGCATTTCACTGTAAGGTCTACTACACCTGTTGTATTCAGCATTTCACTGTAAGGTCTACTACACCTGTTGTAATCAGCATTTCACTGTAAGGTCTACTACACCTGTTGTATTCAGCATTTCACTGTAAGGTCTACTACACCTGTTGTATTCAGCATTTCACTGTAGGGTCTACTACACCTGTTGTATTCAGCATTTCACTGTAAGGTCTACTACACCTGTTGTATTCAGCATTTCACTGTAAGGTCTACTACACCTGTTGTATTCAGCATTTCACTGTAAGGTCTACTACACCTGTTGTATTCAGCATTTCACTGTAAGGTCTACTACACCTGTTGTATTCAGCATTTCACTGTAAGGTCTACTACACCTGTTGTATTCAGCATTTCACTGTAAGGTCTACTACACCTGTTGTATTCAGCATATCACTGTGAGGTCTACTACACCTGTTGTATTCAGCATTTCACTGTAAGGTCTACTACACCTGTTGTATTCAGCATATCACTGTGAGGTCTACTACACCTGTTGTATTCAGCATTTCACTGTAAGGTCTACTACACCTGTTGTATTCAGCATATCACTGTGAGGTCTACTACACCTGTTTTATTCAGCATATCACTGTGAGGTCTACTAGAACCTGCTAATGATCAAAATCCAGAAAAGAGACGTTATATTCTACAAACACCTAAGAGGAAGCAATTTCCAAACTTTCCATAACAAAGCCAACACCTACAGAGAGATGAACCTGGAGAAGAGTCCCCTAAGCAAGCTGGTCATGGGGCCCTGTTCACAAACACAGACAGACCCCCCAGGACAGCAACACAATTAGACCCAACCAAATCATGAGAAAACATGGCAGAATACCTGACCACTGAAACTGACCCAACCTTAAGGAAAGCTTTGACTATGTACAGACTCAGTGAGCATAGCCTTTCTATTGAGAAAAGCCACCGCAGGCAGACCTGGCTCTAAAGAGAAGACAGGCTATGTGCACACTGCCCACAAAATGAGGTGGAAACTGACCTGCACTTCCTAACCTCCTGCCCAATGGTAGCTTACTGGTTAGACCACTGGGTCAGTGACTGAAAGGTTGCTAGATCGAATCCCTGAGCTTACAAGGTAAAAATCGGTTGTTCTGCCCCTGAACAAGGCAGTTAACCCACTGTTCCTAGGCTCTCATTGTAAATAAGAATTGTTTGTCAACTGACTTGCCTAGTTAAATAAAGGTAAAATAAAAAATATATTCACCTGATATGGTGTGGTTATCTTTAGATATATTTAACTGATAAGGTGTGGTTATCTTTAGATATAGTGTGGTTATCTCTAGATATATACACCTGATATGTTGTGGTTATCTTTAGATATGGTGTGGTTATCTTTAGATATAGTGTGGTTATCTTTAGATATATACACCTGATATGGTGTGGTTATCTTTAGATATGGAGTGGTTATCCGTAGATATGGTGTGGTTATCTTTAGATATGGTGTGGTTATCTTTAGATATGGTGTGGTTATCTTTAGATATGGTGTGGTTATCTTTAGATATGGTGTGGTTATCCTTAGATATGGTGTGGTTATCTTTAGATAGGGTGTGGTTATCTTTAGATATGGTGTGGTTATCTTTAGATATGGTGTGGTTATCTTTAGATATATTCACCTGATATGGTGTGGTTATATTTAGATATGGTGTGGTTATCTTTAGATATGGTGTGGTTATCTTTAGATATGGTGTGGTTATCTTTAGATATGGTGTGGTTATCCTTAGATATGGCGTGGTTATCTTTAGATATGGTGTAGTTATCTTTAGATATGGTGTGGTTATCCTTAGATATGGCGTGGTTATCTTTAGATATGGTGTGGTTATCTTTAGATATGGTGTGGTTATCCTTAGATATGGCGTGGTTATCTTTAGATATGGTGTGGTTATCCTTAGATATGGTGTGGTTATCCTTAGATATGGTGTGGTTATCTTTAGATATGGTGTGGTTATCTTTAGATATGGTGTGGTTATCTTTAGATATGGTGTGGTTATCTTTAGATATATTCACCTGATATGGTGTGGTTATCTTTAGATATTGTGTGGTTATCTTTAGATATGGTGTGGTTATCTTTAGATATGGCGTGGTTATCTTTAGATATGATGTGGTTATCTTTAGATATGGTGTGGTTATCCTTAGATATGGTGTGGTTATCTTTAGATATGGTGTGGTTATCTTTAGATATATTCACCTGATATGGTGTGGTTATCTTTAGATATGGTGTGGTTATCTTTAGATATGGTGTGGTTATCTTTAGATATATTCACCTGATATGGTGTGGTTATCTTTAGATATGGTGTGGTTATCTTTAGATATGGTGTGGTTATCTTTAGATATGACGTGGTTATCTTTAGATATGGTGTGGTTATCTTTAGATATATTCACCTGATATGGTGTGGTTATCTTTAGATATGGTGTGGTTATCTTTAGATATGGCGTGGTTATCTTTAGATATGGTGTGGTTATCCTTAGATATGGTGTGGTTATCTTTAGATATGGCGTGGTTATCTTTAGATATATTCACCTGATATGGTGTGGTTATCTTTAGATATGGCGTGGTTATCTTTAGATATGGTGTGGTTATCTTTAGATATGGTGTGGTTATCTTTAGATATGGTGTGGTTATCTTTAGATATGGTGTGGTTATCTTTAGATATATTCACCTGATATGGTGTGGTTATCTTTAGATATGGCGTGGTTATCTTTAGATATGGTGTGGTTATCTTTAGATATGTTGTGGTTATCTTTAGATATATTCACCTGATATGGTGTAGTTATCTTTAGATATGGTGTGGTTATCTTGAGATATGGTGTGGTTATCTTTAGATATGGTGTGGTTATCTTTAGATATATTCACCTGATATGGTGTGGTTATTTTTAGATATATACACCTGATATGGTGTGGTTATCTTTAGATATGGTGTGGTTATCTTTAGATATATTCACCTGATATGGTGTGGTTATCTTTAGATATGGTGTGGTTATCTTTAGATATGGTGTGGTTATCCTTAGATATGGTGTGGTTATCTTTAGATATGGTGTGGTTATCTTTAGATATGGCGTGGTTATCTTTAGATATGGCGTGGTTATCTTTAGGTATGGTGTGGTTATCTTTAGGTATGGTGTGGTTATCTTTAGATATGGCGTGGTTATCTTTAGATATGGCGTGGTTATCTTTAGATATGGTGTGGTTGTATTTAGATATGGTGTGGTTATCTTTAGATATATACACCTGATATGGTGTGGTTACCTTTAGATATGGTGTGGTTATCTTTAGATATGGTGTGGTTATCTTTAGATATGGTGTGGTTATCTTTAGATATGGTGTGGTTGGTTATCTTTAGATATGGTGTGGTTATCTTTAGATATGGTGTGGTTATCTTTAGATATGGCGTGGTTATCTTTAGATATGGCGTGGTTATCTTTAGATATGGTGTGGTTATCCTTAGATATGGTGGTTATCTTTAGATATCTTTAGATATATTCAGTGGTGGAATAAGTACCCAATTGCCAAACTTAATAGAAAGTTACTCAAGTAGAAGTGAAAGTCACCCAGTAAAATACTACTTGAGTAAAAGTCTAAATGTGTTTGGTTCTAAATATTCTTAAAAGTTAAAAATATAAATCAATCCAAAAGCCTTATAATAAGTAAAGCAGATGGCACCATTTTCTTCTTTTAAAATGTACATTACCCAACACTCAAACATCTTTTTACATTTTTATTTATTCTAGATGACATTTTCTTTAAAAAAAAAAACTTAAAAGCGTTTTACTACGTTTCTTTAGTGTTTTACAGTTAGAAAGATGGTAAAAGTATGGATCCACAATCTGCTGTGTAAAAGTCTGGTCCTGAAGTGTCTTCACAAAGTAAAACAAAGTAAGAAAGTAAAAGTAAAATAAAGTAAAACCTTTAAATGTAGGCCGACTTCATCCAGTGTCCAGAAAAATATACATTTATTTTATAATAAATATAATATAATTTTATAAAAATTATATTTAGATTTATATGCCTTTAAAATTGTTTTTAAATGAGATATCACCTCATTTGTGTATTTCAATAGAATATTTCTGAAAAATTGTAGTTAAAAAAAAAAAAAGTATTATTTCTGTGTCCACATTCAAAGTGTAGAAGTTGATTGAGATTTACTGGCCTTGATAACACAACGTGTCGTTGTTTTCCTCCCCTCAGATTAACAACAGCATTGTACTAGTAATGAGCTTCTGGGGATCAGGAAACAGGACCTGCTCTGTAATCACAGCTAGGAGCTAGTAGGGTATAATACAGGGGGTTCCTCCAGGCTCCTCTACTGAAACACCAGGACACAAAGTGTTGAATTGTGCAGGGAATTATTTACTTATGAAACACAAAGCCATTTCCACAGAGGCATGTGTTCTAGACTGGGGAGGGGGGATCATCCAGCCAGAGAGCATCAGAGTGGCTGGTTATGTGTGAGCTGTGTGGTGTGTCGTACTGGGGTTGGTGAGAGAGGTCAGAGGCTGGGTCTGCGCATGGACACATGCACAGGCACACACACATGCACAGGCACACATGCACAGGCACATGCACAGGCACAGGCACATGCACAGGCACACACACACACACACACACACACACACACACACACACACACACACACACACACACACACACACACACACACACACACACACACACACACACACACACACACACACACACACACACACACACACACACACACACACACACACACACACACACACACACACACACCCCAGTATTTTCTGTACTCTGAAGTCAGAACCGTTCCTTCCAGACACACGGGAAGTTATGTTCACTGAACTACACCACAACTTAGACACAAATACCAACATAACCGTTGTCTCCACAACCACAAGGACTCTTTGATACCACAACCACAAGGACTCTTTAATATGATGTATAAATACCAGCATAACCGTTGTCTCGACAACCACAAGGACTCTTTAATACCACAACCACAAGGACTCTTTAATATGATGTATAAATACCAACATAACCGTTGTCTCGACAACCACAAGGACTCTTTAATATGATGTATAAATACCAACATAACCGTTGTCTCGACAACCACAAGGCCTCTTTAATATGATGTATAAATACCAACATAACCGTTGTCTCGACAACCACAAGGCCTCTTTAATATGATGTATAAATACCAACATAACCGTTGTCTCGACAACCACAAGGCCTCTTTAATATGATGTATAAATACCAACATAACCGCTGTCTCGACAACCACAAGGCCTCTTTAATATGATGTATAAATACCACCATAACCGTTGTCTCGACAACCACAAGGACTCTTTAATACCACAACCACAAGGACTCTTTAATACCACAACCACAAGGACTCTTTAATACCACAACCACAAGTACTCTTTAATACCACAACCACAAGGACTCTTTAATACCACAACCACAAGGACTCTTTAATATGATGTATAAATACCAACATAACCGTTGTCTCGACAACCACAAGGACTCTTTAATATGATGTATAAATACCAACATAACCGTTGTCTCGACAACCACAAGGACTCTTTAATATGATGTATAAATACCAACATAACCGTTGTCTCGACAACCACAAGGACTCTTTAATATGATGTATAAATACCACCATAACCGTTGTCTCGACAACCACAAGGACTCTTTAATATGATGTATAAATACCACCATAACCGTTGTCTCGACAACCACAAGGACTCTTTAATATGATGTATAAATACCAACATAACCGTTGTCTCGACAACCACAAGGCCTCTTTAATATGATGTATAAATACCACCATAACCGTTGTCTCGACAACCACAAGGACTCTTTAATATGATGTATAAATACCACCATAACCGTTGTCTCGACAACCACAAGGCCTCTTTAATATGATGTATAAATACCAACATAACCGCTGTCTCGACAACCACAAGGCCTCTTTAATATGATGTATAAATACCACCATAACCGTTGTCTCGACAACCACAAGGCCTCTTTAATATGATGTATAAATACCAACATAACCGTTGTCTCGACAACCACAAGGACTCTTTAATATGATGTATAAATACCAACATAACCGTTGTCTCGACAACCACAAGGCCTCTTTAATATGATGTATAAATACCAACATAACCGTTGTCTCGACAACCACAAGGACTCTTTAATATGATGTATAAATACCAACATAACCGTTGTCTCGACAACCACAAGGACTCTTTAATAGGACGACATGTAAGTAACCATCTTTCCCTTCCATTTCTCTGGCAGATCTAAATGTGATGTAAACCATCCCACCCCAAAGCAAATCACAACATACATTTCTGTTTTGGCCTTGACTTGAGTCGAAGTGAAATAATAATAATAATAATAATAATAATATATGCCATTTAGCAGACGCTTTTATCCAAAGCGACTTACAGTCATGTGTGCATACATTCTACGTATGGGTGGTCCTGGGGATCGAACCCACTACCCTGGCGTTACAAGCGCCATGCTCTACCAACTGAGCTACAGAAGGACCAAATGTTCCGCTAAATTAGCGCTCTCATCAGGGGTTTCGTCATGACTATTTTATGTTATTAAAGTTGTGAGTGCTGAATAATTGAATTAGCCTGAGCAACAAACTTTATTGAGAGGAAAACGCAGGCAGGCGGGCGGGTGGTCGTTAGGAGAGAGGGATAAGGAGAGAGAGAAAGAGTAGTGAGAGAAAGAGTAGTGAGAGACAGAGGGAGAGAGACAGAGAGAGAAGGAGAGAGAGAGACAGAGGGAGAGAGACAGAGAGAGAAGGAGAGAGAGAGACAGAGAGAGAGAGAGAGAGAGAGAGAGAGAGAGGAAGAGAGAAAGAGAGAAAGAGAGAAAGATGGAGAGAGAGAGAGGAGAGAGGAAGAGAGAGAGACTTACTTGTGTATTACATGGCATGCATCATCACACAACATTCACCACATTACCCTCCATTACCATCCTCATTTGGATCCAGTACTGGCACAGAATTACTGTATGAGGATAACCAGGGTCTGGGTCCAGGAATGTAACCAGGGTCAGATTGAGGTCTTGGTCCAGGTGGGTAACCAGGGTCAGACTGAGATCTGGGTCCAGGATGGTAACCAGGGTCTGACTGAGGTCTGGGTCCAGGATGGTAACCAGGGTTGTGTCTTTTAGGTTATAATGAAAAAGGTTACATTGACAGGGGGAGGATCTGATCCTAGATCAGGTTACGTTGACAGGGGGAGCATCTGATCCTAGATCAGGTTACGTGGACAGGGGGAGGATCTGATCCTAGATCAGGTTACATGGACAGGGGGAGGATCTGATCCTAGATCAGGTTACATGGACAGGGGGAGGATCTGATCCTAGATCAGGTTACATGGACAGGGGGAGGATCTGATCCTAGATCAGCGAGAGACTAGAGAAGGAGCCATGATGATAACTTTAGTAGGGAGAGACTAGAGAAGGAGCCATGATGATAACTTTAGTAGGGAGAGACTAGAAAAGGAGCCATGATGATAACTATAGTAGAGAGACTAGAGAAGGAGCCATGATGATAACTATAGTAGAGAGACTAGAGAAGGAGCCATGATGATAACTCTAGTAGAGAGACTAGAGAAGGAGCCATGATGATAACTTTAGTAGGGAGAGACTAGAGAAGGAGCTATGATGATAACTATAGTAGAGAGACTAGAGATGGAGCCATGATGATAACTATAGTAGAGAGACTAGAGAAGGAGCCATGATGATAACTCTAGTAGAGAGACTAGAGAAGGAGCCATGATGATAACTCTAGTAGAGAGACTAGAGATGGAGCCATGATGATAACTCTAGTAGAGAGACTAGAGAAGGAGCCATGATGATAACTCTAGTAGAGAGACTAGAGATGGAGCCATGATGATAACTCTAGTAGAGAGACTAGAGAAGGAGCCATGATGATAACTCTAGTAGAGAGACTAGAGATGGAGCCATGATGATAACTCTAGTAGAGAGACTAGAGAAGGAGCCATGATGATAACTCTAGTAGAGAGACTAGAGGAGCCATGATGATAACTCTAGTAGAGAGACTAGAGAAGGAGCCATGATGATAACTCTAGTAGAGAGACTAGAGAAGGAGCCATGATGATAACTCTAGTAGAGAGACTAGAGAAGGAGCCATGATGATAACTATAGTAGAGAGACTAGAGAAGGAGCTATGATGATAACTCTAGTAGAGAGACTAGAGATGGAGCCATGATGATAACTCTATTAGAGAGACTAGAGAAGGAGCTATGATGATAACTATAGTAGAGAGACTAGAGAAGGAGCCATGATGATAACTATAGTAGAGAGACTAGAGAATGAGCCATGATGATAACTATAGTAGAGAGACTAGAGAAGGAGCCATGATGATAACTCTAGTAGAGAGACTAGAGAAGGAGCCATGATGATAACTCTAGTAGAGAGACTAGAGAAGGAGCCATGATGATAACTATAGTAGAGAGACTAGAGATGGAGCCATGATGATAACTCTAGTAGAGAGACTAGAGAAGGAGCCATGATGATAACTCTAGTAGAGAGACTAGAGAAGGAGCCATGATGATAACTGTAGTAGAGGGACTAGAGAAGGAGCCATGATGATAACTCTAGTAGAGGGACTAGAGAAGGAGCCATGATGATAACTCTAGTAGAGAGACTAGAGATGGAGCCATGATGATAACTCTAGTAGAGAGACTAGAGAAGGAGCCATGATGATAACTCTAGTAGAGAGACTAGAGAAGGAGCCATGATGATAACTCTAGTAGAGAGACTAGAGAAGGAGCCATGATGATAACTCTAGTAGAGAGACTAGAGAAGGAGCCATGATGATAACTCTAGTAGAGAGACTAGAGAAGGAGCCATGATGATAACTCTAGTAGAGAGACTAGAGATGGAGCCATGATGATAACTCTAGTAGAGAGACTAAATCAAATCAAATTTATTTATATAGCCCTTCGTACATCAGCTGATATCTCAAAGTGCTGTACAGAAACCCAGCCTAAAACCCCAAACAGCAAACAATGCAGGTGTAAAAGCACTAGAGAAGGAGCCATGATGATAACTGTAGTAGGGAAAGACTAGAGAAGGAGCCATGATGATAACTAGTAGAGAGACTAGAGAAGGAGCCATGATGATAACTAGATCTTCACACGTATAAAAGCAGTACAATACAATCATTGTATTGTACTCTTTACATTATAATATGCTGGAAAAGTTGTTAGCTAGTTAGCTTGTTATATTCTGTTGGTGCCATGTCTGAAGATGGCAGTAATGTGTTTGTTCTGGATTATCATTGACATGGAAGCGTTGAACTCAAGTTCCCAGGCTCACTCAGTCATGAGAATGTCCCCCTCTACTGGTCACAGATGGTAATGCACATTCATAATGCGCAAGCCTATACAGCACTGTCAGAGCCAGGGTTGCTGTCATTTCCATTTCAACTTCAGTCAATTTAGAAAGCAAACCAAATTCTAATTTTAATTACACATTTTCCTCTTTTAAATTCTTTGGGGAGAATTGGAATTATAATTTTGGTGTACTTACTGATTGGCTGGAGTTGAAATTAAATGTACCCCTGTCATTGTACGTGCCCCCCTCATGCAACCAATCCCCCATGACTTGGCTCAATAGAGAACGGTCTATTGCAACTTTACCAAGTGCTCCAGACAGACAGGATAAATATGTAGATGCAGCTGTTCTGTATGCTCAGGAAACCCGGGGGGTCTTTGATAATACTAACTAACATGTGCATGGTGGAGGAGAAAGGTCAATAGAATAGTCTTTACCTTTCTAAAATAGATGTGATAGATAGGAGATGTATTTACAAATGGTTGACCTGTTCTATTCTATTCTATTCTAGCTGAAATGAGATGTCATCACCTGAATGGTTGTTCATACTTCAAGCCAGAACAGATAGCAGAGCTGTGTTCCAAATGGCACCCTATTCCCTACATAGTGACCTACTTTTTTTTTTTTTTACCCTGTGGGCCCTGGTCAAAAAGTACTGCACTAAATAGGGAATAGAGTGCCATTTGGTCCTCAGTTTTAACACATAGCTGCTCTGACTAGTTGCTGCTGCCTCTGACATCATCACCCTGGCCCACAGGGCAGGTGTCCCAGGGCAGTGTTTCAGGCCAGGTCTCCCTGTTGATTTAGCTGTCTGACATCACCCTGTCTGTGTTTCAGGCCAGGTCTCCCTGTTGATTTAGCTGTCTAACATCACCCTGTCTGTGTTTCAGGCCAGGTCTCCCTGTTGATTTAGCTGTCTGACATCACCCTGTCTGTGTTTCAGGCCAGGTCTCCCTGGTTCCATTGATTCCATTGATTCCATTGGTTCCATTGATTCCAATGGTTCCATTGGTTCCATTGATTCCATTGGTTCCATTGGTTCCATTGGTTCCATTGATTCCATTGGTTCCATTGGTTCCATTGGTTCCATTGATTCCATTGATTCCATTGGTTCCATTGATTCCAATGGTTCCATTGGTTCCATTGGTTCCATTGGTTCCATTGGTTCCATTGCACCTGGGAAGCTCATTCAAGCACAAATGAAGCATTTAAAAGATGTCATACTATTCAAACGCGTGCAGATCTGCATCTCACCCTGCCTGGTGTTTCTTTGTATGGTTAAACCCCAGTTCACCATCTCTCGTCCTTCATATCCCATATCGCTGCTTTTTCCACAGCCTGATGGTTTCTCTATGGTATAATGGGATCAGAAGGCTCACTAAGGCCATGCTGAGGTCATGCCAGGTTGCCTCTGTAATGCCCAAAACAAGGTATGTTTTCGGGGCTTTAGTGTGTGTGCGTGTGTTTAGAGTTGCCACTTTGAAGTATGAATGCTGAAGTGTCTGCCGAACGCATGATTGATTGTGATTGCAGACTGTGTCTGTGTTTACTTTATGAGAACATATAGCTTATTTTAACTTCTAAGGTGTACGCACTTTAAAGTCCCAGCCGACACTAAGAGCTCTCCACTACCAGCAAGGCACAGTCCTTGGCTCCAGACTCCCTGGGAGGAGTAAGACTTGATCTGCCTTATGAGAGGTGGAGGTGACAGTGCTACTTTCATAGGTGGGTGGGATTAGGGGAGTGAGGTGGAGAAGGTAGAGAAGGAGGCAGGGGTAGTGGTGGTGGTGGAGAAGGTAGAGAAGGAGGTGGAGGTGGAGGTGAAAAAGGCAGAGAAGGAGGTGGAGATGGTGGTGGAGGTAGAGAAGGAGGTGGAGATGGTGGTGGTGAAGGTAGAGAAGGAGGTGGAGGTAGTGGTGATGGTGGAGGAGAAGGTAGAGAAGGAGGTGAAGGTGGTGGTGGAGGTGGAGAAGGTAGAGAAGGAGGTGGAGAAGGTAGAGAAGGAGGTGGAGGTAGTGGTGGCGGTGGAGAAGATGGAGAAGGAGGTGGAGGTGGTGGTGGAGAGGGTAGAGAAGGAGGTGGTGGTGGAGGTGGAGAAGGTAGAGAAGGAGGTGGAGGTAGGTAGGGGAGGTAGTTAGGGGAGGAATACAAAGTATTTTGATGATTGAGGAGAGGTTGAGGTATTAGTTGGTAAGAGAGGGAGAACAGCCTGAGGAGAGGTTGAGGTACTAGTTGGTAGGGGAGGGAGAACAGCCTGAGGAGAGGTTGAGGTACTAGTTGGTGTAGGGGAGGGAGAACAGCCTGAGGAGAGGTTGAGGTACTAGTTGGTGTAGGGGAGGGAGAACGACCTGAGGAGAGGTTGAGGTACTAGTTGGTAGGGGAGGGAGAACGACCTGAGGAGAGGTTGAGGTACTAGTTAGTGTAGGGGAGGGAGAACGACCTGAGGAGAGGTTGAGGTACTAGTTGGTAGAGGAGGGAGAACGACCTGAGGAGAGGTTGAGGTACTAGTTGGTAGGGGAGGGAGAACGACCTGAGGAGAGGTTGAGGTACTAGTTGATGTAGGGGAGGGAGAACGACCTGAGGAGAGGTTGAGGTACTAGTTGGTAGGGGAGGGAGAACGACCTGAGGAGAGGTTGAGGTACTAGTTGGTGTAGGGGAGGGAGAACGACCTGAGGAGAGGTTGAGGTACTAGTTGGTAGGGGAGGGAGAACGACCTGAGGAGAGATTGAGGTACTAGTTGGTAGGGGAGGGAGAATGACCTGAGGAGAGGTTGAGGTACTAGTTGGTGTAGGGGAGGGAGAACGACCTGAGGAGAGGTTGATGTACTAGTTGGTAGGGGAGGGAGAACGACCTGAGGAGAGTTTGAGGTACTAGTTGGTGTAGGGGAGGGAGACCAGCCTGAGGAGAGGTTGAGGTACTAGTTGGTAGGGGAGGGAGAACGATCTGAGGAGAGGTTGAGGTACTAGTTGGTGTAGGGGAGGGAGAACGACCTGAGGAGAGGTTGAGGTATTAGTTCGTAGGGGAGGGAGAACGACCTGAGGAGAGGTTGAGGTACTAGTTGGTGTAGGGGAGGGAGAACGACCTGAGGAGAGGTTGAGATACTAGTCGGTGTAGGGGAGGGAGAACGACCTGAGGAGAGGTTGAGGTACTAGTTGGTAGGGGAGGGAGAACGACCTGAGGAGAGGTTGAGGTACTAGTTGGTAGGGGAGGGAGAACGACCTGAGGAGAGGTTGAGGTACTAGTTGGTGTAGGGGAGGGAGAACGACCTGAGGAGAGGTTGAGGTACTAGTTGGTAGGGGAGGGAGAACGACCTGAGGAGAGGTTGAGGTACTAGTTGGTGTAGGGGAGGGAGAACGACCTGAGGAGAGGTTGATGTACTAGTTGGTAGGGGAGGGAGAACGACCTGAGGAGAGGTTGAGGTACTAGTTGGTGTAGGGGAGGGAAAACGACCTGAGGAGAGGTTGAGATACTAGTCGGTGTAGGGGAGGGAGAACGACCTGAGGAGAGGTTGAGGTACTAGTTGGTAGGGGAGGGAGAACGACCTGAGGAGAGGTTGAGGTACTAGTTGGTGTAGGGGAGGGAGAACGACCTGAGGAGAGGTTGAGATACTAGTCGGTGTAGGGGAGGGAGAACGACCTGAGGAGAGGTTGAGGTACTAGTTGGTAGGGGAGGGAGAACGACCTGAGGAGAGGTTGAGGTACTAGTTGGTAGGGGAGGGAGAACGACCTGAGGAGAGGTTGAGGTACTAGTTGGTGTAGGGGAGGGAGAACGACCTGAGGAGAGGTTGAGGTACTAGTTGGTAGGGGAGGGAGAACGACCTGAGGAGAGGTTGAGGTACTAGTTGGTGTAGGGGAGGGAGAACGACCTGAGGAGAGGTTGATGTACTAGTTGGTAGGGGACGGAGAACGACCTGAGGAGAGGTTGAGGTACTAGTTGGTGTAGGGGAGGGAAAACGACCTGAGGAGAGGTTGAGGTATTAGTTGGTAGGGGAGGGAGAACGATGTGTGTGTGTGTGTGTGTGTGTGTGTGTGTGTGTGTGTGTGTGTGTGTGTGTGTGTGTGTGTGTGTGTGTGTGTGTGTGTGTGTGTGTGTGTGTGTGTGTGTGTGTGTGTGTGTGTGTGTGTGTATTCACCAGGATCTCTACACACACATAGTAGTTCAGAGGATAACAACAGTGATAACAACAGCAGTTCAGAGGATAACAACAGTGATAACAACAGTAGTTCAGAGGATAACAACAGTGATAACAACAGCAGTTCAGAGGATAACAACAGTAGTTCACAGGATAACAACAGTGATAACAACAGTAGTTCAGAGGATAACAACAGTAGTTCAGAGGATAACAACAGTGATAACAACAGCAGTTCAGAGGATAACAACAGTGATAACAACAGTAGTTCAGAGGATAACAACAGCAGTTCAGAGGATAACAACAGTGATAACAACAGTAGTTCAGAGGATAACAACAGTGATAACAACAGTAGTTCAGAGGATAACAACAGTAGTTCAGAGGATAACAACAGTGATAACAACAGTGATAACAACAGCAGTTCAGAGGATAACAACAGTGATAACAACAGCAGTTCAGAGGATAACAACAGTGATAACAACAGTAGTTCAAAGGATAACAACAGTGATAACAACAGTAGTTCAGAGGATAACAACAGTGATAACAACAGTAGTTCAGAGGATAACAACAGTGATAACAACAGTAGTTCAGATGATAACAACAGTGATAACAACAGCAGTTCAGAGGATAACAACAGTAGTTCAGAGGATAACAACAGTGATAACAACAGTAGTTCAGAGGATAACAACAGTGATAACAACAGTGATAACAACAGTAGTTCAGAGGATAACAACAGTGATAACAACAGTGATAACAACAGTAGTTCAGAGGATAACAACAGTGATAACAACAGTGATAACAACAGTAGTTCAGAGGATAACAACAGTGATAACAACAGTAGTTCAGAGGATAACAACAGTAGTTCAGAGGATAACAACAGTGATAACAACAGTGATAACAACAGTGATAACAACAGTAGTTCAGAGAATAACAACAGTGATAACAACAGTAGTTCAGAGGATAACAACAGCAGTTCAGAGGATAACAACAGTGATAACAACAGCAGTTCAGAGGATAACAACAGAGATAACAACAGTAGTTCAGAGGATAACAACAGTGATAACAACAGTAGTTCAGAGGATAACAACAGTGATAACAACAGTAGTTCAGAGGATAACAACAGTGATAACAACAGTAGTTCAGAGGATAACAACAGCAGTTCAGAGGATAACAACAGTGATAACAACAGTAGTTCAGAGGATAACAACAGTGATAACAACAGTAGTTCAGAGGATAACAACAGCATTATTATTATAGCAGTTCAGAGGATAACAACAGTGATAACAACAGCAGTTCAGAGGATAACAACAGTAGTTCAGAGGATAACAACAGTAGTTCAGAGGATAACAACAGTAGTTCAGAGGATAACAACAGTGATAACAACAGCAGTTCAGAGGATAACAACAGTAGTTCAGAGGATAACAACAGTAGTTCAGAGGATAACAACAGTGATAACAACAGTGATAACAACAGTGATAACAACAGTGATAACAACAGTAGTTCAGAGAATAACAACAGTGATAACAACAGTAGTTCAGAGGATAACAACAGTGATAACAACAGCAGTTCAACGGATAACAACAGTGATAACAACAGTAGTTCAGAGGATAACAACAGTGATAACAACAGTAGTTCAGAGGATAACAACAGTGATAACAACAGTAGTTCAGATGATAACAACAGTGATAACAACAGCAGTTCAGAGGATAACAACAGTAGTTCAGAGGATAACAACAGTGATAACAACAGTAGTTCAGAGGATAACAACAGTGATAACAACAGTGATAACAACAGTAGTTCAGAGGATAACAACAGTGATAACAACAGTGATAACAACAGTAGTTCAGAGGATAACAACAGTGATAACAACAGTGATAACAACAGTAGTTCAGAGGATAACAACAGTGATAACAACAGTAGTTCAGAGGATAACAACAGTAGTTCAGAGGATAACAACAGTGATAACAACAGTGATAACAACAGTGATAACAACAGTAGTTCAGAGAATAACAACAGTGATAACAACAGTAGTTCAGAGGATAACAACAGCAGTTCAGAGGATAACAACAGTGATAACAACAGCAGTTCAGAGGATAACAACAGTGATAACAACAGTAGTTCAGAGGATAACAACAGTGATAACAACAGTAGTTCAGAGGATAACAACAGTGATAACAACAGTAGTTCAGAGGATAACAACAGTGATAACAACAGTAGTTCAGAGGATAACAACAGCAGTTCAGAGGATAACAACAGTGATAACAACAGTAGTTCAGAGGATAACAACAGTGATAACAACAGTAGTTCAGAGGATAACAACAGCATTATTATTATAGCAGTTCAGAGGATAACAACAGTGATAACAACAGCAGTTCAGAGGATAACAACAGTAGTTCAGAGGATAACAACAGTAGTTCAGAGGATAACAACAGTAGTTCAGAGGATAACAACAGTGATAACAACAGCAGTTCAGAGGATAACAACAGTAGTTCAGAGGATAACAACAGTAGTTCAGAGGATAACAACAGTGATAACAACAGTGATAACAACAGTGATAACAACAGTAGTTCAGAGAATAACAACAGTGATAACAACAGTAGTTCAGAGGATAACAACAGTGATAACAACAGCAGTTCAGAGGATAACAACAGTGATAACAACAGTAGTTCAGAGGATAACAACAGTGATAACAACAGCAGTTCAGAGGATAACAACAGTGATAACAACAGTAGTTCAGAGGATAACAACAGTGATAACAACAGTAGTTCAGAGGATAACAACAGTGATAACAACAGTAGTTCAGAGGATAACAACAGTGATAACAACAGCAGTTCAGAGGATAACAACAGTGATAACAACAGCAGTTCAGAGGATAACAACAGTGATAACAACAGTGATAACAACAGTAGTTCAGAGGATAACAACAGTGATAACAACAGTAGTTCAGAGGATAACAACAGAGATATCAACAGCAGTTCAGAGGATAACAACAGTGATAACAACAGTGATAACAACAGTGATAACAACAGCAGTTCAGAGGATAACAACAGTGATAACAACAGCAGTTCAGAGGATAACAACAGTGATAACAACAGTAGTTCAGAGGATAACAACAGTGATAACAACAGCAGTTCAGAGGATAACAACAGTAGTTCAGAGGATAACAACAGTGATAACAACAGTAGTTCAGAGGATAACAACAGTGATAACAACAGTGATAACAACAGTAGTTCAGAGGATAACAACAGTGATAACAACAGTGATAACAACAGTAGTTCAGAGGATAACAACAGTGATAACAACAGTGATAACAACAGTAGTTCAGAGGATAACAACAGTGATAACAACAGTGATAACAACAGTGATAACAACAGTGATAACAACAGTAGTTCAGAGAATAACAACAGTGATAACAACAGTAGTTCAGAGGATAACAACAGTGATAACAACAGCAGTTCAGAGGATAACAACAGTAGTTCAGAGGATAACAACAGTGATAACAACAGTAGTTCAGAGGATAACAACAGTGATAACAACAGCAGTTCAGAGAATAACAACAGTAGTTCAGAGGATAACAACAGTGATAACAACAGTAGTTCAGAGGATAACAACAGTGATAACAACAGTAGTTCAGAGGATAACAACAGTAGTTCAGAGGATAACAACAGTGATAACAACAGCAGTTCAGAGGATAACCACAGTGATAACAACAGCCGTTCAGAGGATAACAACAGTGATAACAACAGTAGTTCAGAGGATAACCACAGTGATAACAACAGCCGTTTAGAGGATAACAACAGTAGTTCAGAGGATAACAACAGTGATAACAACAGTAGTTCAGAGGATAACAACAGTGATAACAACAGTAGTTCAGAGGATAACAACAGTGATAACAACAGTAGTTCAGAGGATAACAACAGTGATAACAACAGTAGTTCAGAGGATAACAACAGTGATAACAACAGCAGTTCAGAGGATAACAACAGTGATAACAACAGTAGTTCAGAGGATAACAACAGCAGTTCAGAGGATAACAACAGTGATAACAACAGCCGTTCAGAGGATAACAACAGCAGTTCAGAGGATAACCACAGTGATAACAACAGCCGTTCAGAGGATAACAACAGCAGTTCAGAGGATAACCACAGTGATAACAACAGCCGTTCAGAGGATAACAACAGTGATAACAACAGTAGTTCAGAGGATAACAACAGTAGTTCAGAGGATAACAACAGTAGTTCAGAGGATAACAACAGCCGTTCAGAGGATAACAACAGTGATAACAACAGTAGTTCAGAGGATAACAACAGTGATAACAACAGTAGTTCAGAGGATAACAACAGTGATAACAACAGTAGTTCAGAGGATAACAACAGTGATAACAACAGCAGTTCAGAGGATAACAACAGTGATAACAACAGTAGTTCAGAGGATAACCACAAGTTGTCAGATATTGAGATATCGACTTCGACCCTCCAGGTCAGCCCACTCACACTCAGATTAAGCCTCAGAGAAAGGGGTTTAGTGCTTCTATCAGTTGTTTCAACATGACCCCAAGAGGTCGTGAAGACTGGTGACAGAGAGCAAAGTAGCACAGCGGTCAGGGAGCAAAATGTCAAGGATTATTTAGAAAATACCAGGTTCCATGTTCACAAAACGTCCCTGAGTAGGAGTGCTGATCTAGGACACCTCACTCCCTTTAATTCATAAGGATTTAAAAGTTAAGAGTGATCCTAGATCAGCACTCCTACTCGGAGATCCTGTGTGAATTCAGGCCTTGTTTTTCTCCTTCAGTCTCCTCTCCCTCCGTAGATCAACTCTCTTATCTAGAGGCGGCCATCTTTTTTCATCAGATTGACAGTCTGTACTCCTGGTTGTCTTGGAGATCAAACTGACCCGTCATGCCACTCTAAATCAACCTATAATCCACTTCTTTTCAACAAGTTTCCCACCTCTTGAGATGGTTCTAGAAATGTCCCATTGGAGATATAGCTTCTGCTCACTGGGCTTGTGCGTTGATCTGGACATAAGCCTTGAAAGTAATTTAGTTTAAAACTGACCAACAAGCTTTTAGGAAGCTCAGTTGTCATCATTACCGCTGACAGTAAACCTTACCCCCAATTTATCAAATCAAGACAGAGCAGAGCAGAGAGAGAGACAGAGAGAGAGAGAGAGAGAGAGACACAGAGGGAGAGAGAGAGAGAGGAGAGAGAGAGAGAGAGAGAGAGAGAGAGAGAGAGAGTTTCTGGAGAGAGAGAGAGAGAGAGAGAGGGGAGGAGAGAGAGAGACAGGGAGAGATCAATCTACCATGCTCAGTCAAGGGCTGCCATCTAGTGGCCTTTCTGTTACATTACAGTGTCAAACATTTATGAGAGGACATTTGCCTTGTCTCGTTCTTCCGCAAGACACTGAGTACTGAACACACCATCACTTTAAGTGACCTGTTTCTGAGTGTAAAGCACCTTTGGCCCGAGGCCACAGTCATGTGCCACAGTCATGTGGTCTCACAGGTCGAACACAAAATCAGCCCAGGGCGGTGTTTCTCATCCTCACCACTGGTCCGTTCAGGATGTTGCCTAAGCCCAGAGGTCATAGGGGTTAGGTGCTAGGTGATAGGGGTTGTTTCTGGACTGGCCCAGAGGTCATAGGGGTTAGGTGCTAGGTGATAGGGTTGTTTCTGGACTGGCCCAGAGGTCATAGGGGTTAGGTGCTAGGTGATAGGGGTTGTTTCTGGACTGGCCCAGAGGTCATAGGGGTTAGGTGCTAGGTGATAGGGGTTGTTTCTGGACTGGCCCAGAGGTCATAGGGGTTAGGTGCTAGGTGATAGGGGTTGTTTCTGGACTGGCCCAGAGGTCATAGGGGTTAGGTGCTAGGTGATAGGGGTTGTTTCTGGACTGGCCCAGAGGTCATAGGGGTTAGGTGCTAGGTGATAGGGGTTGTTTCTGGACTGGCCCAGAGGTCATAGGGGTTAGGTGCTAGGTGATAGGGGTTGTTTCTGGACTGGCCCAGAGGTCATAGGGGGTTAGGTGCTAGGTGATAGGGTTGTTTCTGGACTGGTCCAGAGGTCATAGGGGTTAGGTGCTAGGTGATAGGGGTTGTTTCTGGACTGGCCCAGAGGTCATAGGTGGGTTAGGTGCTAGGTGATAGGGGTTGTTTCTGGACTGGCCCAGAGGTCATAGGGGTTAGGTGCTAGGTGATAGGGGTTGTTTCTGGACTGGCCCAGAGGTCATAGGGGTTAGGTGCTAGGTGATAGGGGTTGTTTCTGGACTGGCCCAGAGGTCATAGGGGTTAGGTGCTAGGTGATAGGGGTTGTTTCTGGACTGGTCCAGAGGTCATAGGGGTTAGGTGCTAGGTGATAGGGGTTGTTTCTGGACTGGCCCAGAGGTCATAGGGGTTAGGTGCTAGGTGATAGGGGTTGTTTCTGGACTGGCCCAGAGGTCATAGGGGTTAGGTGCTAGGTGATAGGGGTTGTTTCTGGACTGGTCCAGAGGTCATAGGGGTTAGGTGCTAGGTGATAGGGGTTGTTTCTGGACTGGCCCAGAGGTCATAGGGGTTAGGTGCTAGGTGATAGGGGTTGTTTTGGACTGGCCCAGAGGTCATAGGGGTTAGGTGCTAGGTGATAGGGGTTGTTTCTGGACTGGCCCAGAGGTCATAGGGGTTAGGTGTTAGGTTAGGGGTTGTTTCTGGACTGGCCCAGAGGTCATAGGGGTTAGGTGCTAGGTGATAGGGGGGTTGTTTCTGGACTGGCCCAGAGGTCATAGGGGTTAGGTGCTAGGTGATAGGGGTTGTTTCTGGACTGGTCCAGAGGTCATAGGGGTTAGGTGCTAGGTGATAGGGGTTGTTTCTGGACTGGCCCAGAGGTCATAGGGGTTAGGTGCTAGGTGATAGGGGTTGTTTCTGGACTGGCCCAGAGGTCATAGGGGTTAGGTGCAGAGGTCCAGAGGTCATAGGGGTTAGGTGCTAGGTGATAGGGGTTGTTTCTGGACTGGCCCAGAGGTCATAGGGGTTAGGTGCTAGGTGATGGACTGGTCCAGAGGTCATAGGGGTTAGGTGCTAGGTGATAGGGTTGTTTCTGGACTGGCCCAGAGGTCATAGGGGTTAGGTGCTAGGTGATAGGGGTTGTTTCTGGACTGGTCCCCAGAGGACTCATAGGGTTAGGTGCTAGGTGATAGGGGTTGTTTCTGGACTGGCCCAGAGGTCAGGGGTTAGGTGGGTTAGGGTTGCTAGGTGAGGGTTAGGTGGGGTTGTTTCTGGACTGGCCCAGAGGTCATAGGGGTTAGGTGCTAGGTGATAGGGGTTGTTTCTGGACTGGCCCAGAGGTCATAGGGGTTAGGTGCTAGGTGATAGGGGTTGTTTCTGGACTGGCCCAGAGGTCATAGGGGTTAGGTGCTAGGTGATAGGGGTTGTTTCTGGACTGGCCCAGAGGTCATAGGGGTTAGGTGCTAGGTGATAGGGGTTGTTTCTGGACTGGCCCAGAGGTCATAGGGGTTAGGTGCTAGGGTTGTTTCTGGTCCAGAGGTCATAGGGGTTAGGTGCTAGGTGATAGGGGTTGTTTCTGGACTGGTCCAGAGGTCATAGGGGTTAGGTGCTAGGTGATAGGGGTTGTTTCTGGACTGGCCCAGAGGTCATAGGGGTTAGGTGCTAGGTGATAGGGGTTGTTTCTGGACTGGCCCAGAGGTCATAGCTAGGGATAGGGGTTGTTTCTACTGGTGTCATAGGGGTTAGGTGATGATAGGGGTTGTTTCTGGACTGGCCCAGAGGTCATAGGGGTTAGGTGCTAGGTGATAGGGGTTGTTTCTGGACTGGCCCAGAGGTCATAGGGGGTTGTTTCTGGACTGGCCCCAGAGGTCTAGGTGATAGGGGTTGTTTCTGGACTGGTCCAGAGGTTAGGGGTTAGGTGCTAGGTGATAGGGGTTGTTTCTGGACTGGCCCAGAGGTCATAGGGGTTAGGTGCTAGGTGATAGGGGTTGTTTCTGGACTGGCCCAGAGGTCATAGGGGTTAGGTGCTGGACTGGTCCAGGTGATAGGGGTTGTTTCTGGACTGGTCCAGAGGTCAGTTAGGTCATAGGGGTTGTTTCTACTGGTCCAGAGGTCATAGGGGTTAGGGTGATAGGGGTTGTTTCTGGACTGGCCAGAGGTCAGGGGTTAGGTGCTAGGTGATAGGGGTTGTTTCTGGACTGGCCCAGAGGTCATAGGGTTAGGTGCTAGGTGATAGGGGTTGTTTCTGGACTGGCCCAGAGGTCATAGGGGTTAGGTGCTAGGTGATAGGGGTTGTTTCTGGACTGGCCCAGAGGTCATAGGGGTTAGGTGCTAGGTGATAGGGGTTGTTTCTGGACTGGCCCAGAGGTCATAGGGGTTAGGTGCTAGGTGATAGGGGTTGTTTCTGGACTGGCCCAGAGGTCATAGGGGTTAGGTGCTAGGTGATAGGGGTTGTTTCTGGACTGGCCCAGAGGTCTAGGTGATAGGGGTTGTTTCTGGACTGGCCCAGAGGTCATAGGGGTTAGGTGCTAGGTGATAGGGGTTGTTTCTGGACTGGCCCAGAGGTCATAGGGTTAGGTGCCAGGTGATAGGGGTTGTTTCTGGACTGGCCCAGAGGTCATAGGGGTTAGGTGCTAGGTGATAGGGGTTGTTTCTGGACTGGCCCAGAGGTCATAGGGGTTAGGTGCTAGGTGATAGGGGTTGTTTCTGGACTGGTCCAGAGGTCATAGGGGTTAGGTGCTAGGTGATAGGGGTTGTTTCTGGACTGGCCCAGAGGTCATAGGGGTTAGGTGCTAGGTGATAGGGGTTGTTTCTGGACTGGCCCAGAGGTCATAGGGGTTAGGTGCTAGGTGATAGGGGTTGTTTCTGGACTGGCCCAGAGGTCAGGGGTTAGGTGCTAGGTGATAGGGGTTGTTTCTGGACTGGCCCAGAGGTCTAGGGGTTGTTTCTGGACTGGCCCAGAGGTCATGTTAGGTGCTAGGTGATAGGGGTTGTTTCTGGACTGGCCCAGAGGTCATAGGGTTAGGTGCTAGGTGATAGGGGTTGTTTCTGGACTGGCCCAGAGGTCATAGGGGTTAGGTGCTAGGTGATAGGGGTTGTTTCTGGACTGGCCCAGAGGTCATAGGGGTTAGGTGCTAGGTGATAGGGGTTGTTTCTGGACTGGCCCAGAGGTCATAGGGGTTAGGTGCTAGGTGATAGGGGTTGTTTCTGGACTGGCCCAGAGGTCAGGTGCTAGGTGATAGACTGGGAGGTTAGGTGCTAGGTGATAGGGGTTGTTTCTGGACTGGCCCAGAGGTCATAGGGGTTAGGTGCTAGGTGATAGGGTTGTTTCTGGACTGGCCCAGAGGTCATAGGGGTTGTTTCTGGGTGTCATAGGGGTTAGGTAGGTGATAGGGGTTGTTTCTGGACTGGCCCAGAGGTCATAGGGGTTAGGTGCTAGGTGATAGGGGTTGTTTCTGGACTGGCCCAGAGGTCATAGGGGTTAGGTGCTAGGTGATAGGGGTTGTTTCTGGACTGGCCCAGAGGTCATAGGGGTTAGGTGCTAGGTGATAGGGGTTGTTTCTGGACTGGCCCAGAGGTCATAGGGGTTAGGTGCTAGGTGATAGGGGTTGTTTCTGGACTGGTCCAGAGGTCATAGGGGTTAGGTGCTAGGTGATAGGGGTTGTTTCTGGACTGGCCCAGAGGTCATAGGGGTTAGGTGCTAGGTGATAGGGGTTGTTTCTGGACTGGCCCAGAGGTCATAGAGGTTAGGTGCTAGGTGATAGGGGTTGTTTCTGGACTGGCCCAGAGGTCATAGGGGTTAGGTGCTAGGTGGGGTTGTTTCTGGACTGGCCCAGAGGTCATAGGGGTTAGGTGCTAGGTGATAGGGGTTGTTTCTGGACTGGCCCAGAGGTCATAGGAGGTTAGGTGCTAGGTGATAGGGGTTGTTTCTGGACTGGCCCAGAGGTCATAGGGGTTAGGTGCTAGGTGATAGGGGTTGTTTCTGGACTGGTCCAGAGGTCATAGGGGTTAGGTGCTAGGTGATAGGGGTTGTTTCTGGACTGGCCCCAGAGGTCAGGTCATAGGGGTTAGGTGCTAGGTGATGAGGGGTTGTTTCTGGACTGGCCCAGAGGTCATAGGGGTTAGGTGCTAGGTGATAGGGGTTGTTTCTGGACTGGCCCAGAGGTCAGGGGTTAGGTGGGTTAGGGGGTGCTCCAGAGGTGATAGGGGTTGTTTCTGGACTGGCCCAGAGGTCATAGGGGTTAGGTGCTAGGTGATAGGGGTTGTTTCTGGACTGGTCCAGAGGTCATAGGGGTTAGGTGCTAGGTGATAGGGGTTGTTTCTGGACTGGCCCAGAGGTCATAGGGGTTAGGTGCTAGGTGATAGGGGTTGTTTCTGGACTGGCCCAGAGGTCATAGGGGTTAGGTGCTAGGTGATAGGGGTTGTTTCTGGACTGGCCCAGAGGTCATAGGGGTTAGGTGCTAGGTGATAGGGGTTGTTTCTGGACTGGTCCAGAGGTCATAGGGGTTAGGTGCTAGGTGATAGGGGTTGTTTCTGGACTGGCCCAGAGGTCATAGGGGTTAGGTGCTAGGTGATAGGGTTGTTTCTGGACTGGCCCAGAGGTCATAGGGGTTAGGTGCTAGGTGATAGGGGTTGTTTCTGGACTGGCCCAGAGGTCATAGGGGTTAGGGGTTGTTTCTAGGTGATAGGGGGGTTGTTTCTGGACTGGCCCAGAGGTCATAGGGTTAGGTGCTAGGTGATAGGGGTTGTTTCTGGACTGGCCCAGAGGTCATAGGGGTTAGGTGCTAGGTGATAGGGGTTGTTTCTGGACTGGCCCAGAGGTCATAGGGGTTAGGTGCTAGGTGATAGGGTTGTTTCTGGACTGGCCCAGAGGTCATAGGGGTTAGGTGCTAGGTGATAGGGGTTGTTTCTGGACTGGCCCAGAGGTCATAGGGGTTAGGTGCTAGGTGATAGGGGTTGTTTCTGGACTGGCCCAGAGGTCATAGGGGTTAGGTGCTAGGTGATAGGGGTTGTTTCTGGACTGGTCCAGAGGTCATAGGGGTTAGGTGCTAGGTGATAGGGGTTGTTTCTGGACTGGTCCAGAGGTCATAGGGGTTAGGTGCTAGGTGATAGGGGTTGTTTCTGGACTGGTCCAGAGGTCATAGGGGTTAGGTGCTAGGTGATAGGGGTTGTTTCTGGACTGGCCCAGAGGTCATAGGGGTTAGGTGCTAGGTGATAGGGGTTGTTTCTGGACTGGCCCAGAGGTCATAGGGGTTAGGTGCTAGGTGATAGGGGTTGTTTCTGGACTGGTCCAGAGGTCATAGGGGTTAGGTGCTAGGTGATAGGGGTTGTTTCTGGACTGGCCCAGAGGTCATAGGGGTTAGGTGCTAGGTGATAGGGGTTGTTTCTGGACTGGCCCAGAGGTCATAGGGGTTAGGTGCTAGGTGATAGGGGTTGTTTCTGGACTGGCCCAGAGGTCATAGGGGTTAGGTGCTAGGTGATAGGGGTTGTTTCTGGACTGGTCCAGAGGTCATAGGGGTTAGGTGCTAGGTGATAGGGGTTGTTTCTGGACTGGCCCAGAGGTCATAGGGGTTAGGTGCTAGGTGATAGGGGTTGTTTCTGGACTGGCCCAGAGGTCATAGGGGTTAGGTGCTAGGTGATAGGGGTTGTTTCTGGACTGGCCCAGAGGTCATAGGGGTTAGGTGCTAGGTGATAGGGGTTGTTTCTGGACTGGTCCAGAGGTCAGGTTAGGTGCTAGGTGATAGGGTTGTTTCTGGACTGGTCCAGAGGTCTAGGTGCTAGGTGATAGGGGTTGTTTCTGCCCAGAGGTCATAGGGGTTAGGTGCTAGGTGATAGGGGTTGTTTCTGGACTGGCCCAGAGGTCATAGGGGTTAGGTGCTAGGTGATAGGGGTTGTTTCTGGACTGGCCCAGAGGTCATAGATAGGGTTGTTTCTGGACTGGTCCAGAGGTCATAGGGTAGGTGCTAGGTGATAGGGGTTGTTTCTGGACTGGTCCAGAGGTCATAGGGGTTAGGTGCTAGGTGATAGGGTTGTTTCTGGACTGGCCCAGAGGTCATAGGGGTTAGGTGCTAGGTGATAGGGGTTGTTTCTGGACTGGCCCAGAGGTCATAGGGGTTAGGTGCTAGGTGATAGGGGTTGTTTCTGGACTGGCCCAGAGGTCATAGGGGTTAGGTGCTAGGTGATAGGGGTTGTTTCTGGACTGGTCCAGAGGTCATAGGGGTTAGGTGCTAGGTGATAGGGGTTGTTTCTGGACTGGCCCAGAGGTCATAGGGGTTAGGTGCTAGGTGATAGGGTTGTTTCTGGACTGGCCCAGAGGTCATAGGGTTAGGTGCTAGGTGATAGGGTTGTTTCTGGACTGGCCCAGAGGTCATAGGGGTTAGGTGCTAGGTGATAGGGGTTGTTTCTGGACTGGCCCAGAGGTCATAGGGGTTAGGTGCTAGGTGATAGGGGTTGTTTCTGGACTGGCCCAGAGGTCATAGGGGTTAGGTGCTAGGTGATAGGGGTTGTTTCTGGACTGGCCCAGAGGTCATAGGGTTAGGTGCTAGGTGATAGGGGTTGTTTCTGGACTGGCCCAGAGGTCATAGGGGTTAGGTGCTAGGTGATAGGGGTTGTTTCTGGACTGGCCCAGAGGTCATAGGGGTTAGGTGCTAGGTGATAGGGGTTGTTTCTGGACTGGCCCAGAGGTCATAGGGGTTAGGTGCTAGGTGATAGGGGTTGTTTCTGGACTGGTCCAGAGGTCATAGGGGTTAGGTGCTAGGTGATAGGGGTTGTGGCTGGCCCAGAGGTCATAGGGGTTAGGTGCTAGGTGGGGTTGTTTCTGGACTGGCCCAGAGGTCATAGGGTTAGGTGCTAGGTGATAGGGGTTGTTTCTGGACTGGCCCAGAGGTCATAGGGGTTAGGTGCTAGGTGATAGGGGTTGTTTCTGGACTGGCCCAGAGGTCATAGGGGTTAGGTGCTAGGTGATAGGGTTGTTTCTGGACTGGTCCAGAGGTCATAGGGGTTAGGTGCTAGGTGATAGGGGTTGTTTCTGGACTGGCCCAGAGTTCATAGTTAGGTGCTAGGTTAGTTGTGCTAGGTGTTAGGTGCTAGGGGTTGTTTCTGGACTGGCCCAGAGGTCATAGGGGTTAGGTGCTAGGTGATAGGGGTTGTTTCTGGACTGGCCCAGAGGTCATAGGGGTTAGGTGCTAGGTGATAGGGGTTGTTTCTGGACTGGCCCAGAGGTCATAGGGGTTAGGTGCTAGGTGATAGGGGTTGTTTCTGGACTGGCCCAGAGGTCATAGGGGTTAGGTGCTAGGTGATAGGGGTTGTTTCTGGACTGGCCCAGAGGTCATAGGGGTTAGGTGCTAGGTGATAGGGGTTGTTTCTGGACTGGCCCAGAGGTCATAGAGGTTAGGTGGTGATAGTTGTTTCTGACTGGTCCAGAGGTCATGTTAGGTGCTAGGTGGGGTTGTTTCTGGACTGGCCCAGAGGTCATAGGGGTTAGGTGCTAGGTGATAGGGGTTGTTTCTGGACTGGCCAGAGGTCATAGGGGTTAGGTGAGGTAGGGGTTGTTTCTGGACTGGTCCAGAGGTCATAGGGGTTAGGTGCTAGGTGATAGGGGTTGTTTCTGGACTGGCCCAGAGGTCATAGGGGTTAGGTGCTAGGTGATAGGGGTTGTTTCTGGACTGGCCCAGAGGTCATAGGGGTTAGGTGCTAGGTGATAGGGGTTGTTTCTGGACTGGCCCAGAGGTCATAGGGGTTAGGTGCTAGGTGATAGGGGTTGTTTCTGGACTGGCCCAGAGTTCATAGGGGTTAGGTGCTAGGTGATAGGGGTTGTTTCTGGACTGGCCCAGAGGTCATAGGGGTTAGGTGCTAGGTGATAGGGGTTGTTTCTGGACTGGCCCAGAGGTCATAGGGGTTAGGTGCTAGGTGATAGGGGTTGTTTCTGGACTGGTCCAGAGGTCAT